>NC_135063.1:6060606-6363636 GCF_051401765.1 Calliopsis andreniformis
GACCAGCGCGCTAAAGAGTGGTAGAGGGGAACGTGCACGAGAGAAAATAATTTCGCGTCGAAATTGCAACGGGCTAACTGTGTTCTAGTTGCGGTACTGTCTCTTCTCCTCCCATTCTCTCTCACTCTCTCTTCGCTCTCTTCCACTTTCTGCCTCTATTCTCCATACCACTGGCATCGCCGGGAGTAATCCGTGTGCATTTACGACCCTCGCTGCGCGCACAGTTGTAACGACGTGCATGCGTGTCGGTGAGGGGCAGGTGTGTACATTTGGGAGGGGAAAACGAGACCTATCTACAGATGGAGAGAGAAAGAGAGAGTGAGAGAGAGAAAGGGGAAGGAGGGAAAGAAAGAGAAAGAGAGGGGGACGAAAGGGGAGAAAGGGGAGGGAGAGAGCAGCGCGTGCCGCCGTCGACCATCCGGAGGCCAGGTGTAGCCTTTATCCATTTTACTCGCGTTTGTTACCCTCGGACCTCTACGATTCCGATGCACCCTCTGGGTCCCGCTTCAGGGGCGCCCATCGACCGACTGGGTGTACAGACAAAAATATATGTTGCAGCGATCGACGACCGATGCCCGTAGACATCAGCTTTCGGCTACATATGTACACTGTACACCTCTGCTCGCCCGCCGAACCTGTGATTATCATGCGTCCTTATTGTTCCATTTTCGCAACGCAACTCCACTCTTTTGTTCGCCGCTGATTTATTCTCGTCTGCGATCTCTATTAATAAATAACACGGAAGAATTGCTAGTCTTACTTCTCCGTATATAAAACAAAGAGGGTCGGTTGTATCCAAAGTCAAGCATTCTTCAACGCGTTAGGCTAGCGGTTACAGTGGATGCGTTTTCTGAGGAATCGATGTTCCGACGAATATGTCCGAACTATTTATCGTACGAGCGAGGCAAGTTCAGACATACTCGTCAGAACGTCGTTTGATCTGAACGTGCCTCACTCGTACGATAAATAGTTCGGACGTATACGTCGGAACATCAGTTTGTCGGAACACGCATCAACTGTAACCGCAGCCTTATCGGTTCGAATTCAATACCTTAGCTCGCCTCCGCGTCGACGAGGGAACAATACAGGAGAAAATGGATGGACGAAAATCCACCGGAAGACCGTAGGAAATAGGCACCAGCTGGAATTTCAAAAATCTACCCCAGCTGTCGAGTCTGGCAATCGACGAGTCTGATCCTGAAATAGCAGAAGGGGGATCAGGGGGGTGAATCGGGACCCCTCGTTTCTCCGCACGCCCCCTAAAGGCATACGCCCACGCGGAAATGACGTCCGCCCTTAGATAATCAGCGGGGCCCCGGTAACGACCATTTCGAAGGGCGTTCTCGCGGCGACGTTTCCGATTTTCTTCTCACCTCCGGCACGAGCCGTAGAGCCGCCTCCTCGAGATCTCGTCTGCCTTGTGAAAAGGAGAAATCTGGAGGTTTCTTTGCGAAATTCCTCTACTCGAGTGGATATCTTCTCGAGCTCGTTTTTTGCGATTCCACAGGCGAATAGAGAATTTTGAGTTGTTAAAACTGACGAGAAAGACCTACGAAAATTAACAGAGGTTAAGTTTGATGCAGACACGAGACTATTTTTGTAATATATTTTTATAGTTATCAGCATCTTCGTGAACGAATCTTGTTCATTCTATATTTTTGGTATTTTTCCCCATATTGCTTTGAAAATTAAGCATCAAAGGGGTAGTAAAATTTCGAATTTGATCTTAGATCAATTAACCCTCTAAAAGACGACTGTTTGGAATTGCTACTTCGCAAGACCAATACAAAGTCCACAATGACCCGGCGTTGGATAGGTAAGGGTTAATCGAACCCCTATTGTAGGCACTTAAAGCGAAAGAATTTCGCTCGTATCTTCTATCATTTACATTTTCTATAAAACCAAAGCAATTCGCAAGCACACGCAAACACACAGAACCCTTTCTCGCTATAAATTCGTCACCAAACGCTCAACTCATAACCAGGAAACACTATGATCGCCAATATCAAGAATAAGCTAAACATGAAAGGGGAACGAAAAGGAAACAACGCGTTCAGCCGTCTTTATTGCGTTACGCCGTTTCCATTCTCCTTAGGAAGCATGCAAAGCGAGAAACGGGGCATAAATATAACCGAGCAACGGGCATAAAGTTGCATGAAACTACGTGTTCACGGAACTGGAGCAATCCAGGGTAAAATAGTCAGGGCGGAAATATCCGGCGCGGGAGGCTCGCCAGAGAGATAGGCATCCGGCCATGCATTTGAAAAGATTCAAAGGTACGTGACCTTATTCGGTGGAGTTACTTTCTTACGCGGGTCGGTTAGAACCTATCCGGAGCACACTTTTGAGGTGCATCCTTTTTTTCTTGCGAGATTTCACGTTTCAAGACGGATCCTCCGAGATGAATGTGAATAAAGGAGAGGAGGTATATGCTCTAGCTGAGCATATTCGAAGGGGGTGGTTGCGCGCGTTCTAGGAACCGAATCTATGCACACGGCTCGAGGGTTCGTTTAAAATGCGTCGAGGGTGGTCAAAAGGACCATCGGCAACCGTTTTAATTCTGTCTTGCCACGCTTTGTGGGCGAGCAGCGTGGTCCCAGTGAAGAGTGGCTTCTCTTCGGCCGAGCCGTCGATGCTGTTAAGGCTGGCGTTTTTCATCGGTTATCTTGTCCAGGGAATCTTCAGCGTCGCAGGGACATCGCTAAATAGCGACGAAGTAGAAGAAGGCCGATGAGGACGACAACGACAGCCCTTTGATGTACATTAAACGGGACGGGGACTAAGTGTTTCTCCGCAGTCACTTCTAGCCTTGCTTCACCTCTTCCTGCCACCACTTTTCTCTCAAGCCTTTCGCCACCGAGAGAAAATGACATCGACCCGGCAATAACCCCCGGCTACCGCTTCCTTTCCTCGACCTCGACGAAGGGAGGTGGGGTAGCACGCCACCTCTCACGACAGTCCTGCGAGAAGGGCGAGTAGCGGGCATAAGTACCCTTCGAGTGCCATTCTCGTAGGCAAAGGAGAGCTCTAAGGAATAAAGACTCTCTGTCGGGTAAACTTTGGTCTCGAGTTCGGTTTCTGGGTCACCCCGACGCCTCGAGAGCCGAGCGTTATCGCCCCGGTGGTCCTTTCATTGGGTTTCATTAAAACATCGGAGTTCGATTAACAGGTGGACGGCCGATAAGACGGCGAGGGGTCGCGTCCGTCGAGATTTATGCGCGTAGTTGGGAGCGGAGAAAGGAGTCGGTCGACTTGTTCCGTATCTGAAAGGAAAACGTGCGTCGTCCCCTCCTTTCGTTGGACGATGAATATTCGATAGTCGAAAATTTGATCATACGAAAGGGTCGTTAGTGCTCTGGCCGTTGTGGGCTCTTAGGGGAACACGAAAGAGCGACCAGTTATCGTGTTACGACGCGAGGCTCGTGTTAAACCTGGTAACTGAATATATCTCTCTAGCCAATAGCCGTCAAACGGTCGACAACGATCGAATTTGTCCAGCCAGCCGTGCCCGCTCCTCTTCCTCGCGCGTAATTTCTTTCTCCTCGTCTCTCCCGTCGCGTTCGTTACTTTGTTGCCAAAATATATCAGCGCAGCGGGTTCTCATTCCGACCGCGCGCGCGGTACCCTCAATTGATTTTCCAGCCATGCGAGCTACGATTTGATAGACATCTCCTTTCATACCCTGCCAGACTTGGCTTCTCGTTGAATCAATTGTATAGTTACTTCATTACTCTTGCTTAAGTAATCGCTGAAACAAAGCTACTGGTAACATCGCCGAAACGTTAGAATATTCTTCTTAGCTCTCAAGACACGATGGGGTTACTTAGAAGCCACTACAATTTCCCTGGCATGAACAAATTCAAATTTTCGAATACTTAAATCATTAGTCTACAAATTTTCAATTTCTTTTTTCTTTATATAAATATGCTGATTCTTAGAAATGCGTGTTCGAATTTTAAGTAACCCTACCTTCATACGATAAGAGTTAAATGGTTCCTCAAGTTATGCGACAGTACACGCTACCTTTGTCAAAGTAGGAATACTTCTGCTTGTCATAAGTTGCGGTTTCCTCGGCCACCACAGTTCGAGGCAACGTTTCTGCGTTCTCGTCGAGGCTCCAGGTGCGAAGCACGCCGCGGTAAGACCCACGGGCCCCTCTCATCCCCTTGCTCGGAGCCACCTTGTGTCCCCGCTGTCGAGTGGAAGCGCTGCTATCTCGACGTAAGGCCCCACGGTGGCTCGAGGAGCTTCGTGAGCAACGCGAGGCGCTGGTTGTTCGCTCGACTCGCTTTAAGGAAGCCAGGCCCCTCTCGGTGCCCCGACTTCGTGTCTCAACTATCGAGAAGGGTGGGTAGGACGGAGGGGAGAGGCAATTTGCGGCGGTGGTGCAGGGCAGCTGCAACCTCACGAGATACGGCTTAGATCGTCGTGGCACGAGCCTTCCTGGCATGTGTTTCCTTCGGGCCCTCGACCTCCTCTCCCTCCCCACTGCCCTTCCTCCTTAGATTTTTGCTCGAATCCGTCTCGCTCTGTTCCAAATGCCCGCTCCTTCTCCGTTCTCGATACGCACATGTACATAACTCAGCTGGAACAGACGCCGCGGTCCCAACCCTTCCACAACTGGGACCAGGACAATATTTGGCGCAGACCATGCGAGAAGCCGGCTTCGTTCAACCTGCAGGTCGCCTCTTTCGATCGGTGCGCCGTGACTGCGATCGTTGATACAGCTGTGCCACTGTAAATAAGGAAGGAAATGTGTTTTGCTTTACGGAAAAGCCACCTTTGTCTTGTTTGGGGGTTGGCTCTCGACCACTTCAGTTCGTAGAAATAGGTTCAACTGCTGTTCAAAATTATGTATTGTCGATTTCTCATCTTCTTCTTAGAGTGCGTGCCCACTTGGGAGTTAAACTATTGCGAGTTGTTGGGAAGAGTATTCGTCTTGGACAGTTATTTTCATTTACTCTCAACGCAATGTCTGATAGTAAATATACTATTTGAAAGTACTATTCAGAGCAACTCGTGATAATGTTACTCTTAAGTGAACACTTCTCTTAAAGAGGTTAAAATAAGAATTTTTTGAGAACGATTATAGTAAGGAACTAGAAGTGCACAACTTCTTCGCACAAATCAAAAGTTTTTAATAGAATCTCCCAGAGTTATAGTTTAATACTTGTACTTTTAGGAAAGACATAAACCTTCTGTAATGTTACATACTTGACACTGAAAATGATCCTATTTTTCACCTCGCCACCTTTCTGTAATCTTTTAAGACATAAAGGTGATTTTACGCGCATACAGAGTGATAAAGAAAAGGGTCAAAAGGTCAATCCGATATTCTGTCCTATTTTTACAAATGGTACCGTTTCGCAGTTTTTTCGACCCCTGTTTTACATTTTTTCGGCGCAAACACTCGACTCAGAACGATTTCATTGAATTAACCGTATCGAAAAAACGTATCTATCAACCCTCATTCGCACAAGCAGAAAGCACGACGGCAGTAATCCATTCAATCCTTTCATCTACTCCGCTTTCGAAAACATATGTCGTGGTCAGCTTTATTGATACGCCCCGAGCGTAAACACTTTGTACGCACATCGCGACGTCCATTCACGATCCTTTTTCCTCTTTTTTCGCGTTATCTCGTCCCCGGGAAGCCAGTCGATATGGCGTCGATCGATGAATTGTGTCGCCCGTAAGTCTGCCCAGTGTCGCTTCTGACAGCTGTTCGTTCAGGATCACGGTTAAACGAGAATAAAATGATAATTCGATGCGTAATAGCGGCCAGTTGTTTCCTGTACGAAATGACACTTTGCGCTTAAATGGGAGGCATCGAACGCCGATCACGTACCGTCGATGACAGTTTCGGGCATCACTCGTGACCTTATCGTACCTCGGATGGTCACTTGCTTTGTGCCGTAGGAACCGCATACCTATTTTAATGAGACCATTCTTTGGTCCCGTAATGTCGCAATCCTATACTCATTTTGTACCCTTCAATAGAGGAAGACATTATTGCAGTAATTATTTAAATACCACAGAGGTGTTAGAGATTGATACAGAGTAGTCTGGTTAGAATTACAGGTGACAATTAATATCTAATGTTTCTGTAAAATTGTGTTCCAATTTGAGACAGTACCTACCATCATCTTCTCGTGAAAAATTTTACGTTCTGCCTGAAAAAAATGATTTAATTTTAACTTTGAATCAAGAGTCTTTCTTGTTAAATCATTTATGTCCTTCCTTTACCTAAGTAAATTAATTTTGAAAATTAAGTAAAAAATCAAAAGAGTAGGCACTTCAAAATACTTTGCATTAGCTCATAATTGATAAATAATCTTCTGAAGGGGTGAAATCCTTCTCTGCTCCCTTTATCTACTGAAGTAGGTAATAACTACTTGTAATATTCATGAAGACAGCCAAGAACAGTTGGCACTTGTAAAAACCAATCCCATATACTTTCATATACCTTCATTCCCTAAGATTGACGTTCCAATAAATCAAGGTACACATACCTCAACGATGCGCCTTTGGTGTCTAGTCGCATCAAAAGAAAGTGGCACGTGCCCGAATGAAACGAGGACCGTGTCCCTTTCGGTGGACATCTGTTGGAGGCTATCGACGCGAGGAAATTAATGCATTTTTTCCCCGGGTCTCGGAGCAGAACGTGTGCCAGGAGAAAAAAGAAGCGCTCCGAGATGTATCCCTCTCTCGTTTCCTGCACACCTCGCGGTAGCATCTGCCTTCCACTTTCGATGAAGTGATTTCGTAGCATTGTACACCTTTTTCTCGGCCTCTGTTGTCTCCCTCATCGACGTAGTGTGTGCCCGCTGCAGGGTGCTGGTCGCTAGGTAGGATCGAGGAACTTAGATTAGGCGCAGGTAGCTAGGACTGCTGTACACCTACTTTCCTATACATTTCCTAGCCTCCTTCTGTTCCTTCTGGCCAACCCACACATGATGGATCAAATCTCAGGAAAGCTGGTCAAACTTAAAAACATTAAAAGATTTCCTAAACCTGCCGTATACATTAGGGTCTGTAGGAATGTTGATCACGAGTGTGATATCAGTTTAATATTTAAAATACCTGTTCGTGAATTGAGAATGTATACCTACAGTTTTTAATTTGGTTTTAACATAATGTTATTCGAGACCAAATACAAAGATATTCATAATTCATTTATTTGTGTCAAACAACATAGAACTGGTTTAATATCAATAAACAAAATTCATTTATAATTGAATTACTATAAAACATAATTATAAGTGGCATAATTACTGACTGAATACGTTGCATCAATGCTTAATACTGAATACGATTACGAAGGCAAAATAGAACCTATTAGAATCCCTAGGATCTTACTCCTTCATAATTCAGGTGCAAATTTCTTCTCTCTGATGCAACTGTATGCAAGTTTTTCTCATTCAATATCGTTTTAGGAACTTTCAGAAATACATTCCATGCAGACCATGCATATCATCACGTGTCGTATTTTTTACGTCATCTTTTCTGAGATTTGGCCCACTGTGCTACGTCAACTTCGCTCCTTTCTCGCTTTCTCTTTCTCCGTTTCACCGAGCCGCCACGCTGTGGCTCCATCTCAGTCCCTCGATAAAATCGCCAAAGGAGGGCCCAGGCATAGACAGCTTCCTTTGCGCGTGCACACACGCGGGCCCCGAGAAGAGAGGCCCGACTCCTCGTCGTATTGCAGCTGACACGCACGTGGCACGTGGCCGTGCACCGGGCAGACGGACCCACACCAACATGTCCACATGCACGGCGCGTATATTTACCGAGAAGCCACGAAAAGGTGAGTTGGCTTCTTCCAGGATACTTTCGACCTATCGACCCCCTTCTGCAAGAATAATGTTCCAAGGTTCTGGTCGGGCAGATGCGTTGCGAGCAGACTCGCGGCGACCGAATGGATTCGCAGCCAAGGGCGACGCCCTACAAAATTTCTTCGAAAAAAGGAAGTTCGCGAAGAGGCGAAGAACCTCGGCTCGTAGACACGGCTGGTCTTCAGCGATCCTCGAAGACGAAAACGCTCGACTCCGTTTCGTTGTCGAGGCTCTATCTCGAAGGGGTATATTCTTTCGTCGGCGGCTAGACACAAGCTAAGCACAAAAAGATTCAGGCATCTGATACAAGGGTATCGCGAGCTTGGCTGTAGTTGCGGTTCTAAGCATTCCACGAATTTTCGGCGGATCCACCGCCAGATAAACCACTACCGCAGATCCTGTTTCCACTTGTTTATCTTTCGACAGATTGCATAATCGCTGCGGTATCCACGAAGTACTGCTACCAGACCCGCGGTTTATTTTATTATTAGTAGCGTTTGTTTGAAGAGGGAGCATCATAGTAATACGATTTTCTTGCGTACCTATATTCCACTGGTGGCCGTCGTCGTCAGCGTATTTTTACTCGTCGCACCCGACAAATATTTTTCCTCTCGTGAATCGGTAAATGACCACGAGGATCCTCAGGAGGAGGGGGATCTCTGAAACAGAGCACTCGGTTCTCGAAGGCGGCAGGCGGCTAGGGTCGATGGTTATCTAACTTCCTGTCCGTTCGTTCGCCCTTCGTGCCTTCGGACGCGACCAGAACCAGAGAAGGAGAGGAGGGAGCAATAAAAGCTGGGCGAAATAAATACAAAAGATAATCGACACCGCGCAGACAGTACGAGCAGCGGAGGTGCTCCTCTGCCTCCTGCAATATTCCTTTCGCCCGGACGATCCACCTTTCTCTCTTTCCAAGCCGACATCTGTCGGTTCCGCTAGCTCCTCGACGGGGAACGATCCTTGCCAAAAAATATCGCGCGGCAAAACACGATCCGCATGAAATAAAGTAAAAGATGTACGACGCTGCGCAGTTTCTGCGCAGTCCACTTTGGATTCTTGGAACCTAACCGGGCTAATAATTCTGTTCCTCTGCGAAAACATGTTTTTCTTTCGTCCGACTCCTGCAAGAAAGGCGATCCTTTGTCGCGCGGTCGCCGACACGGAGGAAAATCGCAGCGGCGGTCGTCCGCGCAGAAGAATAAACGAGTTTCGGTAGCGAGTGCTCTCATGAGTATTAAGAAATCTAAAGTGTCGAGTTATAGCTTCTCGGCCGAGAAGATGAGAGAAAGAGAAACGAAGGAGAGTTCTGCGAAAAGAATGGGTGGGGGCGAAGGGTTGAGGCTCAGGCACGTGACCGGAAGGCGGGGGGGCAAAACGGCGCACGCGCCGTCGTCCTCCACCTGGTGCATCACCTGCTGCCCCCTGCTTAAGCCTCCCTGCCTCCGCCTTTCCTCTCTCTCTCTCTTCCTTTCTCTCTTCTCCTTTATTGCTTCTCTTTCCTTCTTTCATCCTGCCCAATCCTATCCTCCTTTTTTCTGCCTTCACCTCCACCTCGTCCTCCCTCTATTCTCATGCTCTCATCCCTCGCTCACTTCACCACCATCAACCACCTAGAACCACTCGACGTTAAGCTCCTCGTTCGTTTGCGATCCTTCTGATTCTTTCTCTTCTTTCCCCGGCGGTTTTAAATTAATCCGCGGTTTCGCGCCAACCACCTACGCGATTACCGACCAGTCTTCCTTTTGCAGGTGTTTCGGAACTATGTCAAGAGTTGGATTCACGTGGCGCGATTCAATGCGCCCTGTGAGGTTTAATAAGGATCTTGAGAATGAATGAAGGGTGGTTCCTTGTGGAAAATAAGTCGGTCATTTCATAGAATAAACTTGACGCTTTTTGTAGTACCGTAGGCTTTTCTTACTTTGAGGTGTAGTAAGATAAGGAGTTGCTAGAGTATTGAGTATTATAAAGTATTTAGAGTATTCTTTACACTTCTTAAGCTCTTTGCTTGTATAATATTTAGGTATTTATTACAGCCTCGTCGTCATTTCCTTTTTGAAACTATTTCTGTTTCCTTTGGATCTTATTTTCGACGAGTGTGTCTCTTGTGTTCTATAGGTTCTATAAAAAGACACTCAGTAGTTATCGTAAAAATTGTTTTTATCTACCACGGTATTCGAGATATGTAGAAAATATAGAAAAGGGGGCTTCATTCTCAGCAATCGAAACGTCTCGAAAGAAGAAAATCATTCAGTATTTTCATTGAAGTCCCCTACTGCATATGAAGCTTTAAACAAATCGAGGTTCTTTTCGCTACAACAACCGACTCAAAACTTCATAGCGAGCATCCTTCTAAGAACCACAGGATTAGGCACATTGTGTTACGAACCAATCGTTCCTTCAGCCCCTACGTTCTCCGAATTCAAGCGACTCCGATCCAGACGGCGATACTCGTCATCCGATCGTATCTGTCCGCTTTCCAAGCTAGTGGAAAGATAAATTACGCACTGTTGCGCACACCGACAAGCACGCGGCTCGTAGACGTGTCTCGAGGATTCTTGAATACTACACGAGCCGCCACCTGCCACCCCCCTGCCGAATCCTTCGAGGCTGTCTCGTAAGGGGATTCGACATCAAATGACGAAGAGCGTTCTTCTTTCCCGAGGAGCATTTAATTAGCGGGCATTTACGTGACTCAAATCGATGACCTATCGCACGACCGACTGGAAATAATCGTGTAACGAGAGCCGGTGGGTCTCTGAGTAATTATCGGAGCGAGTCAAGAAAGAACGAGGCACACGGCGTGGCGTGGCGCGGTGTGACGCGGCGCGGCGCACAAGGTGGCAGATGCGGGCCCCTTCAGACACGGGGACGGCGAAGGCTCGTGTGCGCGGCACGAGTGAAAGAGAGAACTACGGGGCCAAGATGAATTCAAGGTCCAGGTGGTGCGCCGGCACCGTGCGTTTCGTGACGCTTTTGTAGGATCGACAGAAAGATCGTCGGGCGTTAAGTTGGGGTAGCCAGCCAGCGACCCGAGATCATTGTCCTGATCGCGACAATCTGGCGCGGCTCCTTCTCGGAGGGCCGTGCCAGCGATGCCCTCTGCCAAATCGACCTCTTCCCGCGAATAGGGCCGTTGACGCGAAAAAGAAAAGCCGCTAGTACAAATAGCTCTGGCTAAATAATACAGGACCGACAGCCCTGCCTTCGTCCCATCGTTGAAACTACGGCGAGCCTTTGTTAGAAGCTGGTTCCTATGCTCATTAGAATTTGAGATTATTTAGAGCGAAAGAGTGTTGCTTGCGTGCTATGTTATTCATGTGCTTGATAAGACCGAGGTGAGCTACCAGCATACGGTGATTTCAAGAGAGCTCCTCGAATGTGATTCTCACTTTTTAGTTTTGAGCATGACGAGAGCAAGTTCTCACCCTCTAGCATGCGTAAATTCACAGCTATCTATTCACTATTTATAGCGAGTCATCGACTACTTGTAGAACTCAACAAGCCAAAAATATGCAGGTATCCACTTTGGGGGGACTGTGGGTAATGGTTTATGAAACAGGCAAATTTAAAATTTCGATTTGTATCCTGTCATCTTGAAACGTTCGAAGATTTGAAAATTTGAATATTTGAATTATTTGAATTACTTGAAAATTTGAATGCTACCGAACACTTCAAATCTTTTAAGACTGCAACAAGCTTGACCTACTCTCCTAGCAGCACTAGAGCTTGGTCATACCAGCGTTAATATACCAGACGTTTCGACGTCCACTGTACACTATCGTGCATAAGAATTTGGATACTTACATTATTGGAAATGCATGAAATACTTACCCCTTCTTATTTACACTAACTAATATTAAATATTATTCTCACCAGTATTTGTAAACCTTATATAATCATCTGAGATGAGATTTGTAAACAAAACTCTATTATAAAATTTTACTTGGCGTATCTTACATATTTCAATAACGTAAAACTGTCCAAATATTTACACACAGTAGCGTAAGTTTTTCTTTATTTTCCCACTTGAAAATAACGTAGACACTACTACAATTGTCCATCAAATTCAACCTCCATCAATGCTCATACGATCAGGTTCTTATTCTCACTATAAACTCATCAATTCAGTCGTGAACACTTATCGAGCGAATCCTACACCAAAATACGTGTCATTGGATCGCGAAAGCGTGACCAGCGCTTTCCCGCCGCGTTTGCACCGTCCGTATTTATATCTGTCCCGGTTAATCGAGATCGCATAAATTGAACGATTCGGGAGCGCAATCTAGGACGGCCGCGCTCCCTTTGGCCGAGGTCACGCCAGAAGGGACCGTCGAATCCGACATTCCTCTAAAAATAACTGCCATGCCCGACCTAGAACCGCGCGCGATTAATCGCCTCATTGTTCGTTTTTAATGAATGACGTTTCTTTCTGTTGCAGGTAAGTTTATCTAACGAGCGCGATCGTGTGCGCGCACCGAAACACCCATACGTGACGTGAGTAACCATTCACAGGCTGCCTGTTATTATGGCAATATATCCTTCATTCTCGGAATACTTTATTGCCGTTTGAATGACGCATGCACAGCCGCGCTCGCGCTGAGCAACTTTTACCCGATACTATCCATTCAATATTTTCATCAAGCCGTCGTTTCTCGACTATCGTAACGCGGCTTGCGTCACACGGTGGGACCCGTTTAATCGTCGCCGACGGATCCAAGCCCACTTCGCGTAAGGACAGACTCCAGGAGAGTAATTTCAGGGTGTTTGCTCGGCCGCGATGAGCGCGAACGTGTACGTGCGTCGGTGTGCGTGGGCGTCTGCGTCATTTAGAACGTCTCCGTTCCTCTTTCGCCCGCTCTCTTCACCTTTCCACCTTTTCCTTTCTCACGCCTGAGATATTTTCTCTTCCTACATCGTGCCTCTCTTATTCGCGTCTCCGTATATGGCGTACGCACTGGCGGACGTGTGCAAATCGGGGCCGAGAATTAAAAAGACGAGGGAGGCGGCACGAGCGAGGAACGGAGCGGAGAAAAAGCACACGACGGAGATATTTTCTCGCGTGCTGCCGAGAGATACGTCTGGCCGAGCAGGAAATCCGGGGACGAAAATCGAGATATCGGCGAATCCGCTATACGGATTCCGTTTTCTCCATTCGCAGACTGCCGTCGTCTCTCGAGTGGCTTTCGACCAATGGAATCGATTAGGCAACGCTTCGGGGAGATCGATGCGCTGCGGGAAAAACACTGATACGTTTATCGGGACGGTTACGTGGAGCAACGAGGAACAGTCGTGCAGTCGGGAACGAGCAGAATGCTTTGGCGGGGGCGTTCGATCGCGAGGACCGATTTTGATAAAAGAATTTTCCTTCTTGACGTGTCACCTCCCGAGGCAGGAGGCGCCGCGACGCGGAGATGAATTCACGCAGAAAATACTGCGCGTTTGTGTGATGACTCGGAAAAATTCCAATAACGCGTTAGAGGGCCTGACTCACGCGACGCGTCCTCGTCGATCCGCTCGTCAGGAATCGAAAGCAGGGTTGCCGCACGAACTCCCTCCCTGAGTATAGTGGGGGAAAATCGAGAGGTGAAGAAGAAATAACGAGTGTCCTATTGGTATAGGTCTAGGACCTATACTCCATTGACTCCTTACATGGAAGAAAATGGTCATATAATTCTTGCAACAGTCTCCTAAGTAGATTTAAGCAGAATAGACTTTTGTAGGGTCTGCTATGAACCTCTGTACAATTAACAAAGATAGCTTAGCTAGAGTAAGACCAACTTTATTTGCTACAAAGTCGACTCTTACTGATTCTATTAAGCTCAAGCCTGTTACAGACCTTTTGTAAAGTCTACAAAAGACTTCAATAATTCCAGCTTAACATTTTTACCTTAGCAATAGAATACAATAGGACAGCCGTTAATTCTTCTTTGAATTCTCAATTTACCCCACCATAACCAAGGAGAGAGAATTCGTGTGGCAACCCTGATCGAAAGCAAGCCACGGGCGAGGCGCCGCGCCGCCCCGAGACTTTCGCCTAAATTTAAGAACCCGCGTTCCAGATTCGTTAGCCGAGCAGTCGGGCTTGAATCGTCGCCTCCCCGCTTGTGAATGAATCCGTTATCTGAGAAAACGGTCGCGACCCGCGCCCCGCCATGCTGCATGAATCGTATCGTGTAGGGTCAGCCTGGTCACGAGCGCACGGAACGCAATGGAGGAACGGTCGAAATTACGCGGCTCGCGTCGATAGCGGCCCGATAACATCTCTATCGCTGCCTTACGCTCGAAGCCAGTTTGCGCGCTCGAATTGCCTGCGAATACAGCTGCAACTGAATCAAATGCCTCGGTCTCTTTGCCACCGTGGAGGGATAGCTGTGCCATCTTGTGAATTCATTGAAATTCATTGGGAAATCATAGTATCTTATCGGGATTTTGTGTTGTCTTATTTTGGTATTGTTGAACCCTTTCGTGGCCCCATGTAGATGCAGCCACGATAATCTCTTTAATGAAATTTTAAGTTCGTACTGCTGTAGTCACAATGAGAGGAAAGAATTGGGGACTTGTATTTTCGTTTTTATTTGAAGTTGAATTGACAACAAGTAGTATTGAATTATAAAAAATAATTTATATGGAAGGAGCACTGAGCTATAAAAATCTAGTTTGCAAAATTTGCACGAATAAAGCGTAAAGAGCCACTAAAGCACATATTAACTCTAAAAATAATGAAGTTCAACCCATTCAAATAACCCAGACAAATATTTATTATGCACAATTTGTACTATTCGCTCGAGTCATTTTTCTTAAAATTTTGTTCAAGAATTTGCTATCTTATCTATTCCACTAAAAGCATGTTGACAGTTCTATTGTTAAAATACGAGCTTGCAAAAGAAGAAATAGGATAGTACGAGAAGCGTTGAATGGCAGAGTATACGATACGTTTTTCCCCAAGATTCAACTTTATGCGCGTGCAGTACACATTTCGCGACCCCACGAGACGCTTTCACAAAGCACGCGTGTGCGTATGGATCGCGTAGGCCACCGCTGCGTTACTCTACACTCTCTCTCGAGCCCGCAGTTCAATGTCGTCAGAAGCAGTCAACAACAATGTGTAACCGCTAAAAATACTTCTCTCGTGTGTCCCCGCCGTCCTCCGTACTGCCCGTTCATGACTTTTCTTCGTCTCCTTTCTTTCTTCGCGTGTCACCGAGAACCGAGTCCACCCCGCCTTGAATAAGCGCTGCGCGTACCGATGCTTTCCTCTTGGAATCTCGCGACAGGTTCAGTATCCTTTCCCAATTGTTTTCCATGAGTTTGATGCCCATTCTTCATGAAAATTTATCGCCTCGTGCATGCAATCGCAACCCCGTCTCGTTCGCACCTTTCGCGATACGCGGTATTCCGCGAGCGTAAGCTCTGACGTCACGGCGCTTGTGTCACGATAATAAAGAGGTGTCTGGCAGATAGGCAAGATTATTGCCGACGAACGTCAGCATCCGATCGACTCTTCTCGTTACAGCTTGATTCATGGGAGTTCACAGTGGTACATTTGCAAACCGGAATATAACTCTGCTGCTCTTGGTGCCATTCTGACGACAGGACGCGTTAAAATTCGTGAATCATCGCGTTATGCGGAAATTTGCCTAATCACCCGCTTCCACGCGGCCTTGACGCAGTCTAGCCTTTGTACTGTTGCACATGTATCAGTGGTATTGAGTTGGTTTTCTAATCCAATAAGTCTCGTAGATAGGGAGCCACTGTTCAGGGGAACTCTTTGAATCGGTTGTGAATGCATCAGGAGGAATCTTGAGAAAATTTGTGACTCACTGTACGTATAGGGAACCGGTTTTTTGCACTATGAGAAATTATGATTCCAATGCTCGCATGACGAATACCGGATGACTTAGGGCTCGACCTCTTGTGATCTGGTCGGATGGGAATTCGATCAATTAAAGCCTTTTCCAGCGATGATTCGTTCGATGAGAAATAGCAATAACTCATCCACTAGAATGACCTATTGTAACATTCTTTCTAGCCAAAACCGCCTTTAGAGTATTTCAAATTATAGGTACATGTATATTCAAAGATTATTGAAACCTAATGCTGTATTTACTGTCGTTATACAAATTTTAATGTTAAGTTTTTTGTATGTATATAAATCTAAGGAAGTTTTTGTTACGACCGTTTAGCTTGTTCTCCTTGATTAACAAGTTAATCAAGTTTATCAGAGATACATTATCGATCTTCTTCGAATTTACGGCTCGTTAAAGGAAACAGACTATCGTGAGACAATCTTCAGAGATTATTGTAGCGAGTGCTTAAGCGAATCTTGAGACGAAATCCAGTTGAATGAGAACGCCGGCTTGATCCGTGCCGACGACTCCTCCAAAGTCCCTCTTTGCACCGTCGTCGTCGTAACTCGCGGTAAGTTGGCCCGCCGGCTGGCTTAATTGCTAATTAATTCTAATTGATAATTCCCTCGATAGTGTTAGCCAGGAAGTAATCTCAAAGCATGTTTACGCGAAAGTTTCGACGCGCAATCGCCACTCTTCTTCCCCTGCCGTCTCTCAAATCCTCTTCGTCAACCTGTTTCGCCTCTCGTGATCCTCGTTGACTTTTCTCTGAGCGGAAGTTGACAACTTAACGATCCACGTTATACGTACTCTAAGATCAATGAACATGTTGTCAGTTCTTAAATTGAAAAGCAATGGTTATAGATAAATATTCAAAATTATTAGTTATACAGTGAATAATTTGCCTTTACAAAAAGTGGACGCAATCGCGTCCACTGTTCAAGGTAGGATAATATTTATTTCTGGACAAAATTCATAGCGTATTGTCTTGATAGGAGTACTGTAGCTTGGATACAATGTTTTTCTCGTTACGAATTCGCTACTGAGATCAATTCGCTTATTGGTGACCCAGTGTGGTTTCAAGGATGCCAATTAATTTCGTAAAACCGTAAACCCAGTAGCTAGTTTACAACAAAGAGCTATATCTAACAAAAAGAGGACGCTCTTAATCGCGTCACCCGTAATCCTCTAATCTACTCAAAACTTCCCTTTGCCACGCGAATCTTGTTTACCCTATAAAATTCCCCGTCGACTCAGCGAAAATTCGCGCGCGTAGTGACTCCGAAAAAGAACAGTACAATACGTCACACAATAATACTAAACAGCACAAATATTTGCTCTCTCGTAGCTTCATGCAATCGCAAAGAAGCCAGACCCTCGTCCTTCCTGCATCGTAGAAAGCAACAATTGTCATGAAAAACGATTGCAAAGCAGCTCGAAAACGTCGCCTCCGTACACGCGTGCGCATTGTCTCTTTTCCTTCGCGCCCGTTGCACCTGAGTCGCAGGGCTCATTCGTCGCCTATTCAGCCGCGAAAGATACGACTGTCGCCACGGTGACGGGTGACGTTCGCAGACACGTAAAGAAGTTGCTCCGTAAACGTCACCACGCCACACGTGACCTATCCACGTAGAAACGGTGCGCAGAGGGGTTCGTCGTCGACGAGTGAACAAACGCGGTGGAACAGCGGGAAATCGCGATACCGCGGTATACGGAGGCTTTTCGTCCAGCGACCGAGCATCAGCGTTTATCGGCTCGTGTCGTCGGTGCCCGATGATTGCTGGCGACCATCTGCACAGCTAACCAGATAGATCAATACGTCGATGGAAATTTATTCCGCGGGCATGTCGTTAGTCGATTCAAAGGTTTCGTCGAGACGGAACGCCGACGTTTCGCTAATGAAATCGATCGTCGTGAATGAAACGCTGCATCGTCCGCGACGTCAACCGCCCACGTGACTCTCGTGCATGTGGACGTGGGCTCGCGGGCGTGCATCGTGAGCACCGAGGTCGTTCCTCGACTGTGTCTCTCGCGTACGACACAACAAAACGTTCGCCGACTTTTCGCTCCGACGTCAGTCGCTCGCTAATTCCCGACCTCGTCGTTGGTCTTCCGCGTATCGGGTTCATAGTGCAGCGGTCGAGGGAACGCATCGAGAACAATGCAGAACGATACGGAACGCTTTCCGCGCGAGTGTACCGATTCGGGCGTGATGCGTGAATGTAACACTGAAATGGCTATGTTGGGTGAATATTCTTCAAAATCGGTGGAATTCGGAGCGAGGCCGCTCGAGGAAGAGGAAAGCTCCCGCGAGTGGCTCGTTCTCACGACTGCCAGCCCAGAGGCCACGAACGGATCTAATTGGCTTGGAGCGTGTTGGTAGGACTCATTCTAGAAAACGAAGCGTGTACGAGCGTACGTGTGTTGCCCGTTGCGCGGTGTCGAAGTTCTAATGACGATTCATCGCATACCAACGCAGACACGGGACGACTCGTTGCGCGCACCGTGTCATATATTGTCTCTCCTGTGGCGCGGCGGTGACGCTCGGATTATAAGGAATGTCGACGAACGGTGCTATTTCTGCCGTCTCTATTCCGTAACAATCAGGGACATAGGGGAAAATTGTGCAATGCTGAGCGATCTAAACTTTTATGTTGTAACGTAGGTTAGAATCTGTGAGAATCAAATTTGAAACAGGTGTTTGTGGAATAAATTGAACTCGATAAAAAAAAGGATGAACTGAATAAGCTGAGAAATTTAATAACAGCAATTGATAATTCATAAAAGTGAAAGGGTTGTAATTCCTGGGTGTAACGTTTATTTAAAGTTTATTTTTGCAAACACCAAATAATTAATATTTTCCTGATATGTTAAACGTGTAGTCAACCAGTACGTGGAAACCTCTTAGATCTAAACAAATATATAGAATTTTTTATCATGCTTAATAGGTTAGGAACAGTATACGTAATCAAACAAAATCATTTAGTTACCCGAGGGCCAATAGATCAGCTTTGAAAGGTAATTTACGACGCACTGAACATCAACATACACATTTACCGCCTCAGAATGTCTACATAGAACAGTGAAGTAAACAATATCGCTCGGGAACAAGTTCCACAGATTTGTTATATTCATCTGTTTATTCACCCAAAGTGCTAATATCTGGACGAGATAGCGAAACATAGATTCGGTCCGTACTGTACGATTTTCCTCTGTAAAGCGCAGGCGTTCTTTTCTACAGTATGTAATCCTGTCGCCCTTCCATACAGATACGCGTTTTATCCCAGTTCACTCGAGAGCGCGCCGTCGTTTGACGCAAAGTTCGCGCTACTTTTAGAACGGTCGTGCGCTATTCTTTGCTCTTCTTATTGTCCCTAATTGAGACAAGAGGATCCGTCTCTCCTCGCGGCCGAACGGACCGCGTATTTCAGGTGGACGACCTATTTCGCATTAATTAAATTCGTCGAACTCGATGGTACTCCTGCTGTCATGCGCGGTGAAATTAAAAATTCATTCACGCCATTCAGGCGGGTCCAATCGCTTTACTAGATCACGCGTGCACCATTCACATGTTGAATCGTTAATGACAGCGCGGCTTTACGTCGTTCAATGTTGGTGTGCATGTTTCCAACGGAAACGAGGGCCATGCGTAACAGCGTTAACAGTATCGCTGCTATAAAGGATACCATTTTCCGCATAGCTCGGGATTCGTTGCACTTCTGCCCGTTCCGCTGCGAACGCGCGAGTTGCACGTAACGTCTATAGAATGAAAACGTGAAAGTGCTTTTTTATGAATAATTTACCGCGGGAAAATATAAATACGCTCACCATCTACGTCTGTTGACGCTGTCAACGTTTTGATCGCTGGAGAGGAAAGCCGGTTCAGATGTAAGCTAGAGTAGATCGGTTTTGACCTGGTTCTACTAATCGAAATACAGTAATAGCTCGACTTACGTACTCGCGATTTATGTTAATTCACTCTTACGTTCTCCTCATTTACGATGTTATCGAAAATTCTGCAAGTAATTCCTAGTCACACTGTGAACTTTTTATTACCTTTTTCTTTGTCAGGTTTAGATAAGAAAGTGCAATGTACATTAAATTATACTTCTATAGATACATATTTCAATGCAGAATCAATCATTTTGTTAGTTGCACTTCCTATATCGTGACCTACGCTATAATACAAATTATGTTTCTAACATCGGAACAAGCATCCTGTTGTCAATCTTTGCAAAGAAGCATCTAACAATAAGTGTAGCCTAGGAAAACTCATAAGACAAGGGATTCAAATTCATCGGTTCTCCACTATTAAATTCATAGTAATCCACATTCAATCGACCTATGGCTTCACATTTCATCGACCAACTCCGATGAAAAGCCAGCCCAAACGAAAGCAGACTGCTCCATCTCCGATTTTTCCTTCCCAGACCTATGTAGCAATCATACTTATCCTCCTCTATGGTCACCGATACGCATTGAAATCAGCCTGGCGCAGGCGATACAGACCAAAACCGAGTCGTATGAATTTTTCAGCCAGCCACCGAACGAGGCACATGCTCGTCTCACGTGACAGGCCCATATCGCCATAGAATCCCTGCGACCTGTGCCACATAATTTTCCGTGTATACGGGGACCAGTGTTGTGTCACGTTACGCTACTCTCACTCCACCCTGCGTCCTCGTACGCACGCAGGGCTGCGTGTGCGTGCGTATAGTAGCATGGCTTTTATCGCGCGCACGCACGCACACGTACCCAAACGAGGCACGTACACATACAAACAGACCAGTACAGCGCCACCCCGAATACCGGATGTGACGACACTCGCGCACTTGGCCCGACGCACTCTTGAGATGTTTCCCCTCCCCCTCCGTCTGCTCGCCTGTCTCTCTGTCCCACTCCCTCTTTCTCGCCGGGTTTCTTCCTCCCTTTGCCCGTCACCGTTCCCCGACCCTTGCCCCCCTCTCGCTCTCCCCCCTCCGCCCCGTGGCGGCGCGTACGCTGCTCGCTACGCGAGACTCCCTGCTCTCCCCCTCGCTCTGCCCCCCGCCCCTCTCACGTTCTCTGTCTCTCTCTCTCTCGCTCTCTCTGTCTGTCTGTATCTCTGTCTCTCTCTCTCTCTCTCGGTGCCTCGCCGCGCCCCGCTGCCTCCCCTCCTTAACAGGGCGCTATTTACCCTCGCAGTTCCGGCGACGGACGCCTGGCGGCGCTCTCGGCGCTCTCTACGTCGCATCTCGCTCGGTGTGCCCGACGTGCACGGCGTCCGACTCGCGCCACCGCGCACAGTCCCACGCGGATCTTCGCGCGCGCGTCTGCTGCCCAGTGTCATCGCGAATCGTCCCTTTGTCCGTTCTTCTCTCGCCGATGCCTTTTGTCGCGCGTCCAGTCCGCCGTCGTCGAGCAGTCACGGCCGCGGGAGCAGAGCCCGCCCGTCCCGATTTCACGCGCGGCCCCGCGTGGTCGCGGCGCGTCGAGATGCCGCCGTCGCCGCGCGTGTGTGCCGCCAGCCGACGCGAGAGAGGGAAACGTCCGAGGCGCAGACGAGGAGAGGAGACAGCACGGTCTCTCGCGGCCATTTTAACTGCGCTGTACGCTAACCCGGGCCACCCAGTGTGTAGCACGAGAGCCAGGGAACCGTCGCCGCCGTCGTCGTCGCCGCTCTCTCTCCTTAGGCTCGAACTGCGTCTCTCGCGTGCGCAGAAGCGAAGCGCGCACGCGACTCTCGGTACACGGGACTCGCACACATGCGCGCCCGCGTGTGCACCGAGGCACACGTACGAGTAGTATACCAGCGAGGCTGTGCTTTCTATGTATAACCCTCGTTAAGGTTGTTTCTCGCGTACCATCGATTCTTCGACCGATCGGAGGGAATCGACAGAGGAGAGGCAGAGGTTTTCGATTGTCGCGTGTGTGACAGCAGCGAGGAGAATGAATGAAAGCCCGGAGCGGCACGGTCCTGGAGCATCGGGGCGAAAGGAAGCGCGGCAATCGGTGTGTGCGCGAAAAATGGATAGACGTCTCGCGGGCGAGGAGGAAACACGATACGGGGAATCCCTCGTGGGAGCAGGCGCGAGGACAACAAAGAAACGGTCGCACGGAGCGGGTCTGTTCGGCCGGTAACAACGGACTTGACAGCGGACGGTGTTACCCTACGATAACCCATACAGTAGGAGCACGATGCAGTGCGTGAAACCTTGAAAGAGAAGCACGTACGTCGAAGTCGAGCGTCGTTTGGAGCAGGCATTCTGATCGAGAGGCGACGAACCGTGGGGCATCGCTGGCTGAGGAGTTCGAGCGGATTTGAGGATCGAGTTGGATAACGGGCAAGAGGGAAACAAGCGAAAACGTAAGTCGCACGTATTGGAAAAGAGGTTAAAGACGCGGCGAAGTGGGGAACAAGGAAAGTTCGACGTCCGAGGGGGCAGCAGCGGGACACGGAGAGCGAACGAGAAGTTATCGTGCGCGCGACGTAGGTACCGAATGAAGAACCGCCGCGTAACTCGGAATCTGCGCAGTAAATCGCGTTCACGTGAACGCGCCGCCGAGAACGGTCGCTCGTCACGAGGAAAGCGTCGAAACTCGAGCGCGTCACTGCCACCGGGAGAATTGCCCGTTCCATTTCGTCTCGTTCTCCAAATTGCCGCCAGCTCGATCGTCCAGACCCCCCCGACCCCTCTCACTTTTCTCGTTCGTTTTTCAGCGGGTCGACCTATCGCTCGCGCGCGAAGCCCTTTCTGCGAAAGACGTGGGCGACGTGGTGGCTTACGTAATGCCCCGGCGATAAGACGGATAACGGCGTCGTGTCGCGGCTTCGAGCGAGCCACCGAAGGCGCCTCTATTTTCGAACAACCGACTCACCCATCGCCGCTTCACGCTTAGCGTCCCGTATGTTATTCCAGACCGATAAAAACGCCGCTGCCCAAGCGTGCCGACCATAGACGGGCCGCGCGACGATTCGGAGCGCACCTGGACCTGCATCTACTGTGATGCTCCAGTGACGATCGATGACGAGTTAATGAGAAGACAGATCAGTGGACTTCTTTGAGCGACTGTGGAGAATCTGACCAATTACTGGAACGTTTATTTTAGTTCTATCGATGGAGAGGAATGCGTGTGAATTATGGATACATGGATCGTTAACTTGCTCGAAGCGTGGATGGAAAAAAGTTTTAACCGTTAAAGTACTGTTCATGGAAATGGCTATACATAGGAGGAGGAAATTTTCGCGCATACCCGTGTCGAGAATGCTTATTCTCGTATACAAGAGGTTAATACATAGATCACATTTGTATAAGTTTGGCAACACCAGGTACACTGCAGTAAAAAGAAGATGGAAAGCTGAAGTACGTAGAAGAAAACGTTTACGAGAAATTTCGACAGTCCTCAGATGCGTGACAGAACGCACTCGCGTGGAACCGCCTACGAATTGCTTGCCCGAATCGTCGACCAATCGATTGTCGACGTTCGCCAAGGTGAAACGATCCATCGAGGTACAGTGAGAGCTCGAACCATAGCCAGAGTTTAGCACGAACCATAGCCAGTGACCCTTGGGTGGCGAAGGACGACTCAAAGATGACAAGGTCAGCTAGCCTCGAAACGGAGTATTTCTCGGTAAACAGAGCTCGAGATCTACCTAAGCCCGCTAAAATCAGTCGAAGATTCTGAAAACGCTACCAATCCCTGGAAAAGCAATTATGAACGTCCACGTGGTACTTGACGTCCCGAATCTCAGCCGAGCGCAGCATGATAACGCTCAGAGGAGCACAGAGTGACTCACCAGACGACTATGCGAAACTGAATCAGCCTGCACGATATTAAAATCATGCAGCGCTTTGCAATTCACAGCTCGTTCCTCGGCTGAAGCTGTCTCCGACGTCTATCCATCGCTGCCTCGAAACTGCTCCGCCAGTTATCGTTTTTATCTGAATTGGAGATGGCCCATCAAAGAATCGATCAGTGTGTGATCCAGGGATCCTCTATTCGACCCGCTGAGAATTCCTTTTCGCGGTGACACCGACGCTCGTGTCAAAAAGTTCGCTCGAGCAAGATTGGAAGAGGGGCCTGACTCGTGGTGGGGATTGCATTTCGCATGGTGGACGCGCAAGATGGCGGACCGGGTTGCGGACACGTGAGAACCGCGTTGGCGCATCGTGATCGCGGAAAATGCTCGTGGTGGCACGTGTATCGGCGCGCGATTTTTCCCTCGACCCGGTTTTCGACCCCGTTGCGATCGATCTCGTCGCGTCTCGAGGTTTCTCAGCCGACAGACGTTTTTCCTCCACGTCGCGATCCACAGTGTGTCTGATACCCGCGATACAACGACTCGAGGGAATTCTCTGGCGAACTCGTGGAAACTAGCGGCGAACAAGGTAAGACAATGGATCGAGAAAATTGCTTTTCGTTGCTTACACGCTTCAGCGTTTCGAGAAGATTGCTTTACCGTGACGCTTTAATGAACGTTCTTGCTCGGACACTGTTCATTTGGCGACTTTATTGTCTGTTAGCGATTCATTTTCGAGCGAAATGGTATTCCAACAACGACATGACGTATTTTGAGGATACAAATGTTGTTAATAGCTTAGGAAAACAATGTAGTCCTTGTGTTAATTTCCATTTTTAATATTTTATTTAATGAGGATTCAATTTATCTACGTATATTGCGTTGATTTCTAGTGACGGTATTTAACTTTAAAATATTAGACATTATTTTGTGTTAGAAATTAATCGAAAAACTCTTGTATATGATAGTGGTTTCAATAGTATACAACGATTAATTCCCTCTGTCGTACTAAATACCTTTTAGAATATTTCGTTTTGGAGTAAACTTCGCACAACGAACTCCTCTCATTGAGTTTTTCAATTATACGTTGTTCTTCGAAAGTGTTTCAATCACTTATCTTTTCCAAACACTCAGATTTCAAATTTCAATCCTAGGGAAGATCCCAGCGATAAACTGAAGCGTATCATAAAAGTAACCATAAACATTTTCAGAGCTCGAGAGCTTGACTTTCAGCACCATAATTTTCCTAATCGATCGTCTCGCATTGACGCCACCGAGGGGTCATCGTTCAAGTCAGAAACTATTTCGTTACGCTAAGAGCGTACCAATAAATCGCAGCAGAGAGGAAGGAAAAGAGTAATATTGGTTAGCGAAACAATAACCCCGCGGCGATTTCCATATCCAGTGCCCAAGGAACTGCCGGTGCCACTCGTAATTACTGGTTTACTACTTGGCAGTTCCGTTCGAACTATTTGCATTTTCCTGTAATTAGAACCTCTCATCCCAGCGACGACGGTGGCTTTAACGGCGACGCGACGAGCGTCGAAGAACGCGCTGATTCGAGTTTCCCTCGCGAAAAAGAAGCGATTTGCATTCGTAACGCGCGCTCGTTTCCATCGCGAACACTTCCTCCAGCATCAAACGCCGAGAGCCGGTTTCCGTCCCGTTTCCATCGATCTGTTCCCCGCGTCGGACGATCGCAAACAAAATTCGGAACGTTCGTTATAGGGAGCAGCCCTGGCATTCACGCTTCGACCTGTCGCGACCAGTCGGGCTTTTCGAGGGGACTGGTACAACCACTTCATCGGTGAAAGATTGGCCCAACTGCTCGCGCTGATTTTCATTTCAATGCGTCACGAGGACTGTTTCCTCCGAGCGTGTAGCAGCTTGTTGACGAAAAGCTAAAGACCTGGAGCTATCTGTGAACCTTCTAATGGTGTGTTTGAGGGAGCAGTCACGCTCAACCATCACCATCAATCGACTGCCACCGACCAAATTTTAAGCGTAGAAACGATGGGGTCAATATAGTAATTATATTTGAGATATAATAACGTTACTTGCAAATTATTTACTGTGAATTATTTCTTGGATATAATTACTGTATTGAACCTGTGATTTCTGTTTGAAATTGATCGGTGGATGTCGATTAGTGGTGATGGTCGAGTGTGATTGTTCTCTAAATCAAGCGAAAGAATACTTGTTCGTCTCCTACTTCAACAAAAATTAAAGTGACACGAGTAGTCTTTCATTTAGTTGGCGATTTTATTCATTCATAATTGAATTTTGCTGAAAGTGGAAAAAGAACGAGCATTAGTTCGCTGGGTCTAAACGTACCATAAGAAGCCATTTCAATGGGGACCACTCTTTTCTTTTCTTGTTGTCGCTGGTTCCCAAGTATGAAAACACACCGTTCACCTAAGCGTCGACAGTCGATGCAAAGTTTCTTGATCGAAAGCTAGAGACATCGAGCTATCTGCAAACTTTCTAAATCATTGCACGGTGGGTCATTTTTTGTCCTTTTTTTTTCTCTCTGCTGCACAAGTGCCGAAACACGCCGTTCATGGAAGCGTCGACAGTCGATGCAAAAATGGGTAATGACATTACGTGCTTAAGGGTGAATACAGAAGGGGTGTGTCCGTGAGAGCGATGCCTGTCGGAAGCTGTAATGGAGATTGATGGCCGCTTCGGAAAAGTCGATGTTGCGAAAGTAAATTAGTTTCGCGGGCCAGATCGAGCCTAAAATATTGAAATCCCTGATGGAATAGTTATCGGCCTCCTCTCGTGCGCCCCCTTTTCTAATTCCTCCGTCGGTTATCGAGCCATTTCTACGAAGCAATTCCAGCTACGGCAACGATAACGCGTTTCGAATTGTGGAGCGAAACAATCGAGCCACTGGTCGCGGGGAGAAGGGAAAAAAGAGATGGAACGTTTAACTAATAGAATCGCGTGCGGGAAATTTCTGTTGTATCTGTGTCCAACCAGGCTGCAGACGAATTTTTCCTTCCGCTTTATGGAGACTCGTGGAAATCTATTTGCTCCGAAACTGCCGATAATTCTGCCACAGAATGGTCCCTGTGTATTTCTTCCGTCTACTCGGGACACGTATGAAGCCGATAATGGCAGAGATCCGCGTACTAATGGCCGACCTATCGATACCGATAAGTGACGAACGAACATGCAGAAAAGTGAACGAGGTTTGAAACGTTGCTGGGTGGGCGAATCGTGCTTTGGTCACTGCCATAATTGTACTTTGACGTTATTCCATTGTTTTGTGCGCTCGCGTGGGCCGCTTCCCTGCGTTCCAAGCGACTAGGGGTTGCAGTTCTTTGCGAAGTGTGTCAGGATGTTCAGGTTATCTGTAATATCACCGATGATATTATTTTTACTTTTTATATCCTGTTCATGGGAAAGAAAAATAGGTGAAAAGGGGAAAGAGAAATAGTACTAAATCTTCGTGATGCAAAATTATTATTACTACTATTATCGAAGTGTATTATTGAAATACAATGAATCATGATAACATATCCATGAGAATGTGAAGTCAGACTTTAGTTTAGGTAATTACCTATAGTTAATAGTCCTTAAATGTGGTTCTCAATTAAGACAGTATTTTATAAAGAATGTTCCTAAGATAGTGTAGGTACTGATATACCTACTAAAGAAATAAGTATAATCTGATTATCTATAGAGTAACAAGGCCTGTAATAACAGTTGATAGGGTTACACGCCAAATTAGAGTTCTCGTAAACTCAAAAATTCTGTTTCCAATTCGCAGCTAATAAACGCCTACCATGTGTTGTGGGCAAGGCATGTACGGTTCTGTAGCTCGCGTGTCTCGATCTTAATGAGCCTCTTTTGCGTTCCTTTATGAAAGAATACGCGTGTGCGTCCCACTCCTTCCGCGTGTAGGCGCCAGAAATCTTTCATCGGCTCGTTACGGTTCATAATTTGTCCGAAGCAGCGATACAAACGACCGATCATTCTATTCGAATTTTCAGTAGGACTCTCGATAAATCAAATTCGTGTTATACTTCGAGAGTTTTTAATCAACTCATTATGTACTCTGTAGGTTACAATGGATCACCGCATTTGTCAGTAGCAAAACTTCCGTCTGTAATTTAAAGTTGAAACGATATAGAAGGAAGAAAAGATGAAGATTTTATGCAATTCATAAATACTTTTTCTAAACGTTATTTTATTTTAAAAGGAACAGTTACATTTTATACTTATTCGCTAGATAAGATTTTAATTATATTATTCCTCCTTGCAAGTAGATAATTCCTCTAGATCAGACATAGATACTTAAAATACCTATTAAAAACAACAATTAGTTATCTACTCTTCAATAATCGAGTATTGCTTATTACTTCCTTCTATAAATAGTAGGTATCTAAAGTCTCACGGAAGACCTGAAATCTCATAGTTGAAAACACAGTCAATTGCCCATCCATAATTCTCAAAGCTAGTTCCCCCCGATCCCGTTAATAATCGTCCCACGGTTCAGTTCGAGCCATCTCATCGGTGTTTCGAAGTTTCATATTATTTCCCTAGAGACGTTCCGCATGCAATGGTAAATATCGTTGCGTTTCTCGAGCGTCTTTGTGCCGCCGATGTAGAGACGGCAAGTTCGAAGGAAACCCAACGAGGGTGCAGGTGGCTCGTATGTCAAGAAGATGAAGTCTCTCATCTTGGAACAATGGGCTATGACGTGCGCGCCAGGAAGCATACATGTCTTGCTTCCGGTGACTCGGGCGTCTAATTGATTCTCAACCCCCTTGTTCGTTTAACGTCGTCTATCGGGTCTCGAGTACGAAGCGGGTTCGTCTCGCGTCTTCTTTATCCGCTGCTCGCCGTCGACGACGACGGTCCCACGTTCCTCGTCGACGGAGCGATTCACGAAAAGTCGTAAAACGTGGCCAGGTAATCGGCGCGGATAGGAGAGGGGAATTTTAACGCGGATATAACCGGGCCTTTCCTTTCACGACCGATCCGAGATACGCAGACGTGTGTTTCACCGACGTCGTTTCTTTGAACTTAGACCGCCGTGAAATATTCACCTTCCGTGTACTATACAGCGACGTGTCATAAATTTCGCGTGCGTCGCCGCAAAAATTGCCCGACACACCGGCGTCCTTGCACAAAGTCCTTGTATCGCGCCGTTCTAAAAGCGACTCGCCGCGAGGAGCCTTCCAGAAAGCAGCGCCGATGGAAAGGTTACTGTTTCGTTATTACGGGAAATTAATCTTCGAACGAAACAGCGTCGCACTCGACGATTACGACATTCTAATTCGCTTCTAAATATGTAATTTCACTACCGTCGAGCTGGCTAGAGCTATAGATAGAGAACTCGCTTTTCAATGGAAAGTAGAGACACAGGGTAAAGCTTGACAGACATTCGTACCAGTTCTTCTTTAAAAATACACAGGTGCTTCGTTAAACGTAGGTAGTATGACAAGAAATTGAGGATAGTTATTCGAAAATAGAAACTTAACACATTCGAGACTGAGAAATTTTAGAAAAGTGATCCTCAGTTGTCGACAACAATCCTGTAAGCATAAAACTGATCTAAATGATAGATCTCGGTAAATGAGAAAAAAGGTGTGTGACTCAACAGATGGGTCATCAGTTCCGAATCTGTTACAGTGAGAGAAATTTCTTTGAAAAGTCTCTTCATACTTTTGTTAATATACATTTGTGTATATGCCTCAGTAGCCGATTGAGCAACAAAAAGTCCAAATTTTGAGCTTCTGAATACAGCGACCAATCGGCATGCAAAGTTTTGATAGCGTATGCATAGAAGGGACATCTTGATTAATTTCCCACAACGGTTATCAGGAGTTGGACGAATGAGCAGGCACAGACAGGTCGAGCACCCGATCGAAAGGCCAACTCCCGCGATCATAACCAGCTGGACGAGGGGTGCACGGGGGTTTGTTTTGGTGCGTGACTATCGGAGAGGGTGCGTGGCCCGCTCCCGCAGTTCGTGCCAGGCACGCAACTGCACGCACCTCTGTGTGTACACGGCGCATACATAGGCGCGTGGATGCAAAATGCGCTGCGTGCACGCAGCCAGGCCGCCTTCATGGCTGGACGAAAGATAGAGTACCGATAGCGGTGATTCGCCATGGCCAGCCGTGATTTAGGGGTCGCTATGGCGCCGCGATTCAGAAACAAGGGTTCGTTGAACCCGTTTGCTACCCTCGTTCGCTCGATCGTTACTCGAAAAGCTCGGTCAGCGTGATTAGGAATACGTTCCCCGAATTTCTTCTGTTTCGCTCCTGAAGGAGATCGTAATTAACTGAATTCTTGACTAGAGTTTTGATTTCGTGGTGAATGTTAAATAGTATATGTTGTTTGGTAGTCATGAGGAGTGTGAATAATAAATTTGATGATGCTAGAGATGTTATCTTATACTCTTCCATGTTTTAATTTTTAAAATCAGTTACAAAAATTCTTTAGTAGACTAAACTCAACTAGACGTTAAAATTTGTTGGATACCTCCCATTGAATAAATAACAGTGACAGGACAGCTAAATGGTAGGACAGTGTGCACTCCAAATGCAGACCAACGAGATAATGGCACAGAATTCAATTAAAATATCTAATTGCTGTATAACTGAATAATTCCGAACGCGGTACTAGCAGTCCCCAGTAACCAATTTTCTTCTCGATATAAAAATCCAGGTCAGTTTTAGCATTTGTATGTTCTTGTTTAACCTACACCGTATTCACTACGACTTAGTTTCACTTAAAGCTACAGTTCTAGTACACCACAAAAATACCAAGTCATTCAAACACGTCAGATAATAGCTCTAGCACCTCACATATACCACAGTCCCACGCAGTAAATCGGATGATATAAATCTCATTGTAATCTTATTTGCGGGGCTATGAGGTGTTAAGTATCTCATGTTTTTTTCCACGCTAAAGGTATTACAAGCCTCGCCATGGCGTGGGTTACAAGCCCCGATCTCGATCGATCGAAATTCGCTACTCGAAAAAAAAATTCATCCGCTAAACGCGCCGCGAGTAACGGACAGCGCGGCGGGTCGCCGTCAAGTGGCAGATTGTAAACATCCGGTACCCGATGCAAATCCGCCGACAGCGACGACTGTTCGAGAGCGACGCTGACGGCGGCGCGCGTCCGATTGCGTCCTCGTATTCGCTTATTCGAACGATCCTCCGATTCATACGGAATGCGAGGCAGCGCATTTTCCCCTGGAAAAGGCCGGGCGTATCTGCGTATCTCGCGTGCGCAAGTCTCGACGGTTTTCTTTTTTCTTTTTTTTCTGTGGCCAGTTTATTTTAAGACCGCAAAATTGTACACGCGCACGTGGCCTAGCGTCTTTGTCGCGAGACAGGAAAAACAACGGTACCGAGACGCGATCGTTCGATGGGTCTCTCTGCGCGTCGTTCCGAGTCGTTTTCTTTATTAAACGACCCCCGTCCACGGTCGTCTGTGTGCAATATCGTTGCACGATCGACTACCCGGTAGTATCGCTCGAGTAACCACGGAATGAATGATGGCGCCGTAAACTCGCTGAGAAACTGTACGATTCTACGAAGTCTGGTCTAAAATAGTCAGCCGACATTGTGAAGGCCCGCTTCCTGCCCGCTCTCTGTTTTCCATCGTTGCCGTGCCGACACCGATTTTCTTCACTTCGCTTTATCTTTTTTACCGAGTGGGGCTATTTTAGCACGTCCAGCGACTAGCTTTTGTTGAGCAACTATGTTCGTTGCTTCATGCAAACGGTGAGGTATATGGAGTGGCGGGTCTGTTATCTTGTTTGACATTATTTTTGTTCTGGAGCACGTGAAAACATGTTTTTGGTGAAGTCGAGGGTGGGATTCAGTTTAATTTGTTTTTGAAGCTGAGCACTACAGTAGAAGTATCTTGTTATGAGATTTGTGTATTGGGTACCTACTCTTAATGAAATTATGTTGCAGTGTTTATATTTGAAAGTTAGGGATTCTTAGGGAGTAGAGAAGGGAGGAGGAACTAGGAGGAGAAAGTTAGTCTAGAAAATACTCATGTTCCTAGCTTCTTTTCTGGGTTTCTACTAAAAATTGGAAGGAGAAAAGTAGAATACAGAAAGGATTAGGAAGTAGTTTCATACAAGTTCCTAAACGCTTGATCTTCAACCGCTGACCTATGCATCAGGTGTCTCTGGTGACTAGAGTAGAAGACTCATAGAGCGTAAATCAAGGGTGGAAGGTCAAGTCTTTAGGAACTCTTGTGAGATTGAGAGGAAACTGGTGTATAGTTTCCTGGGATCATAAGATTATTGTTGAGGTATTTGCCAATTTTTGGAGTAACAAAGTATAATGGATTCTCAATGATTCAACAGTATTTTTAGATCAACCTATAATGCAGAATAATTAACTAACGCGACATATGAAATATCAGCTCTTATTGAAACAATTTTTAGCATTCTCTGATTTGGAGTAAGTTCCTCTTTTAAATGACTGAAAATTTCCATGTACTTACTACCTCAGCTAGTAGCACAGTACCTAAATATCACAATAGACAGTAGCATCTCTCAAAAATATTTAAAAATCGAGGACCCACAAATGCCTCTTGCCTCTGCCGCAAGAGCGCCAAGATAAACGCGAAACCGATCGCTAAAATGGCGGATCGGGAACGGTCGTTTCAGCGCGCACAAACAAAAGCCGCAAATCAGTCGTCCTTGGCACGATTATCGGCAATATTTCGCACTCGTTCGCCTCCTGCCGGTCCCCGCCTCGCGTTGACGTCATATCCTTAAAAGAACCTCGGCAAGAAAGCCATAAAGCCGGTCTCGAGGCTGCGCCGTGTCCACGCGTTCGTTCCTACGGTCTCCGTATCAATGGCGGCTCTGGGATGTTACCGATCGTTTGTTCTGCTCGTACCCACGTCGCTTCTCAGCGTCTCCCGAGGTCGTTCCCTCCTCCCACGTCCCTGAAACGCTATCACCAGCGATTATTTACCGCGAAGATATCGTGAAATTTACTAATAGCGCGGCACGAGCAGCGTACGTTAATTTTGACCAGCCTCGACATCGGGGATGCTCCTTAATCGATCGCGTTCGGCCAGAGACGCTTTCAGCGCATAATGAGAAAGCAGGCGGCGCGGACGGCATTGATTTTCAACCGGAAACTAACTCGGAGCGGTAGAAGCAACAAGTAATTACTTTAAAGAAATTGAATTACACGGACTATATAGGCGGCGATGGCCGCGCTCCGCTTAAGTATACTCGCGCTCTCTGTAATCGAATCACCGAACATTTTCGTGTAATCAAGACTGTTTGCGCGCGCGCGAGCTGCACGACATCGCTCCCCCGTGGGAATTCTTTCTCTTCGACGGGTACACCGTGCACCCTCCGCGTTTCTCCAACCGCGAGAGGGATGCGAGCTCCCAAAGAGGGTCGAGGCGATGGGCATTCATACCTCCTGGCGGAGGGTTAAGAGACGGTTTTCGGAGGCCCCGGAAGAGGATCGCGCGGCATAGTCGCTCCCCGAATGCGCGGAGCCCTCGGCCACCTTCTACCCTTTGAACTTTTGAGAGACCACTCGACACTCGGAAAGATGCCTCTGAGCGTTCAATGAGGCCAATACCGCGAGGGTGCGGCCCTTAACGAGGTTATGGGACTCTCGTTCTCGTTCTCTCTTCTCCTCTCTCTTCCTCTCTCTTCCTCTCTCTTCCTCTCTCTTCGCCACCCTGTTTCCCTTAGCCCGCAACGCGACGGGGTGTGGGAGAGGCGCGGCTCGTTCGCGCTTGCAACCGGCTCTCGCGCGAGTCTCTTTCCTCGCCCGGCAAGGGTAGTTGATTTGGGCGCGAAATTGCCCGACAAAATCAAATTTCATTTCGCCGGAGGCGTGTCTGGACAATCGAGCAGCCAAGTGGCTAGCGGCCAATCTGACTGTCTCGTCAACCAATTTTGACGGTGATTACTTTGCTCACCACGAGCACTGTACGCGTTGTCCGCGTTGGCCATCTTCCCCGCGTTTTCCTGCTAATTCCAAGTCGTCCTGCGGAAATGCGTTCTCGTCGTACGTTTTCTCTGCTGTTTGATTCGTCTGGGTGCTTCGTTGTTCGTAAATGCAATAATCGCGGGTTGCCGTGTGAACGAGCGAGAATTCTCCCTCAGAAGGTACCTGTCAGAACCATGCTTGTAATTTAAACTCTCTTTAGCTGAACGAATTTTATTCTTTAATAGCGCGAGCACTGTGCCGAGCTACTTATTACGTGAGACTTGAGATACGTATCTGCTGCTAGGAACGCTTTGAATATCTGATTTTATCAAAGCAGTGGTGCTAGGGATGCTTCGGAGAGGATAGATGTACCTTTCAAATGGAAGGAAATTGTGCTTGATTTTGGTCGAGTTGAAAATTAATTTTAGCGTGTTATAGGGTTATAGAGTTGATTAGATGCGATTATTTAGTGCATACGGAACGCGGTGGCAAATATTCTGATAATTATACTTGAAGGTAAAATTTGAATAATTTATAGTGCAGTACATTAGTAGGTACTTATGGAGTAGATCATTATTCACTACCTTATTCACTAGTTATCTTTATTATAATCGTTTGATAAAGAATCTTGATGGGAATGAATTCCAGGGTTTCTAATTCTTCATCTCCAACTGATAGTGTTAATGTAATAATATTGTATAATATTTTAGGACCACTGAAATTCCATTATAAACAACTAAGTAGGTATTTATGGAAATATTAAGAAAACGAATGTTCTTAGTTTACCAGTCTGTGCACGCTTTAGCTCGCGATATTTTAAATCATACTGTGCCAAAAGTTTGTCTTTTTCTTAGGTGTCATTGTCTTTGAATCGATGTCCTTTTTCACGTTGGAATTCGAAACTTACCAAAGAGATAGCAGAAAATTATAAATACGTAATAAGAGACAATGAAAGCCTCATAAAAAAAACAACCCCTGTCCAGTTTTATGATTCTTTTCTAAGAACACATTTTAGTGAACAGAAGCAAATATAGTGGAACATATAATATCAATTTTTTGGTATCCTAGCAAGATAGCGAAAGAAGACAAAAATTAACAAGGGTCGTTTTTTGTACGAGACCGACAAATATATAAATTAGACGAAAAAAACTCAAACTTTTGTTAGTTTTAATAGTTAAAGATTAATAGCTATTTAAAAATTCGCGGAATACTTAAGAAACGAATCATACGTTCATAAAATACCTACCTATTTCTCCACCACTCAACAAGCTGTTTCTACGACAGACACACCCCTATCCTAAAACAATCGTCAACCCCCCTCGTCTGACAGTCGTAATTAAAACGCTTCTTGCCCGCTCTTTCGCTCGTTACAGTCTCACGAAGTTACGCGAAGTTTCAGCTTTGAAATCCGCCAGCGATGAAGAGTCGCCTCGCAAGTTTCCCGCGCTTCAAACACATCGTAACATGCAATCACGACGCAGGGAGCTCGTACGAGAAACGTTCGAGGAAATTTTCTTCCAACGTACGGTTGGAACGCAAAATTTCCTCGACTGTTCGCGCCACGCATGTGTGAATGCGCCCCGGGGTAGCTTCCCACGCGGCGGCACCCGCAGAGACGAAAGCTCGACTTATCGTGGAAAAAATCTAAGAATCTACGAAAAACAGAAGGAGAAAGAGACGTGCGTGGGTGTGGGCGTAGGTTCGCGCGCGTGAGCGTGGAGGCGCTGCGCTTTGGTGGCCGTGCACACGGGGGGATTATTCTAGCGGATTGTGCCTACACGCGTGTGCGTGTAAGGAAGATCGGGTCCAAGTTTATAAGGGTTCCTGGAAGGGCGGCGACCTCCCATGGGCCGCTTTCATCTGGACCGCGTCCTTTCCTCCTCCCCCCCTTCTCCCCTATCCCTCCCCTGTCTTTCTGAATGCGTATATCCTCTCTGTTTCTCCTTTTCCTCCTCTCCTCTCTCGCTCGATCGTTTTCGCTCGCTGGCGTTCCTTCTCTCACCTTTCCCGACCAAAATCCTGTATCCCTCCCGGTCAGGCTAGTCGCTGTCTCCCTCTCCCGACAACCGGAGGAGAAAAAATACGCTTGGAAGAGCTCCAAACGAGACGAATTCGTCCATCCCCGCAAAACTCGCCCTCCCCCTGCCCGCTATCGTTTTCGCGCGCGAACGATTTGTTCGTCGCGGCGGCTGCCCCCCGATCGATTCGATCCTTCCTTCGGCCGGATATCGACGCCCTGCGTCCGTTACGCTCGCAACGGTGAATCGGGAATTAATACGGGCGGAGCACGCGAGTCTCCGCGAGACAATCGATGTTTGCTCGGTCGACAGAGAGAGAGAGAGAGAGAGAGATTGAGAGAGAGGAACGTGGGCTTTTAGAGAGCACAGAGAATGGGAGGCAAAAATGGTATTGCCAACGTGGGGCAGCGTCGCGTTGAAGTCAACGACGCAAAAGTCGATCGACAGTCGCTCTCGAACGTGCCGTCTGTTGGACGCGGTTGTCAGTCGCAGCCTTAACAAGATTAATTAACACGCCGAACCGTGGCGGCGCGACGCGCGAGGCGTCCGACTCGAAACCGGTACAGAAGCGCGAATCCCGCCTTCGCCTCGCACCGAATAATCGAGTTTCACACTGCCAGAGGAGGAACTCTCTCTATGGCTTTCCGACCACGGCTACGTGTTTCATTTGCTCGTGTGTCAGTCTCAAATTTCCACGTTCGACGCGTACGTCTACCTGGTACACGGGCCATCCGCGCGCTCACGTTGCTCCGTGCCAGCCCGCCTCGAGCTACCTGTGCGCTCGTCCTCGGGACGCTCGTGAAAGGATGCTAAATTGTCGATGCGCTGCTCGAGATTTATTTCGAGATGGAGGTTTTCTGTTTTTGGTTCCAGGTCTAGTTCTAGGTCGAAAGGATTTACGTCTGGGATTTGAGGTTGATTCTTTTTTGTTATTGAGAGGGTATATATTTGATCTGTTGCGCGATACAAAGTAGAGATATTTAGTCTTAACCCTCTCTGGGCTAGCTGGATCGTTGATGAAATAAGCAATGCATTTTTATTTTCATCGAAAGAGTTTTAATACGTGACTTTGACTTTGACAAGCATTCTAGTGCTTTTTACATTTTTTGAAAGCTTAGAATGCTGAAAGAGTTGGGCTTAGATAAAGAAACCTAGCTTGCTTAAAAGGTTTGAAAAAATATGTTCGCCTACAGAAATGATTTAATAATAGCCTACAGTAAAAAATACAATTATTCATCAGGATACGTCAGATTTCGATAATGAGGGTCCTACTATCTCAGAACTGTGAAGATTAATTAAGGAGTATAGGGACCAGAATTTTTACATTATCTAATTTCTGTGAAATTCTCACACTGTACAGTATTTTAATATGCACATATGTAACTTACACCTGCTAAAAGTTATCTTTATAAATCATTCCTGTACAAACGCAATTCCCACTTATCTGAACGCCACAATTCAAGCGTCGCGTCGCTAAATCGAGCCTCCCACGACCAAGCTTTATAAATCCCATCGATTTACCTTGGCTCACCTCGTCCGACACCTCCGGTGTATCTCATTAGTGAAATAAGATAACGCTGGCAACTTCTCAATCCACCTCGATACTATCTCGCCAACCCGTAAAAGTGAATTCTATCCAACCGTAGCGATAGCACATAATCGCATCAACTAATAACCGTTTCCTCTGATTTCAGGTAAGTCCAGTTCGAGATCGCTTTTTCCAGTCCGCATGTGACGCCGCTTCCGGTGAGTTCCCTATGCCGATTGCTTCATTTGCGAACTGCTCGACGAGGCAGTGTGCGCGCGCGATCGTGACGCAAAACGTAACGCGTCTCCCCCCTCCTCTCTCCCTCTGTTTCGTCTGGAATTGTCGTTTCACAACGGCGTCGCGGTCGTCGTGGCACGACATTCCTTGGCAGAGTCGCGTATGTAGATGGCCGTCTCTCGGGTCGGAGCTCGTCGCGGCCCGATGATGATGTCGCCGGACAAGGAAGCGACTGCGATACACGGATCTCCTTCTCGGAGAAGCCTACGACGCAGTTGCTCCCGCGGTAGGTACGCGCAACTGCGTCGTTCGAATAAGGATCGTAGGACGGGAGGAGAAGGAGGAGGATGAGGAGGAGGGAGGAGGAGGAGGAGTAGACGGAGACGGAGCGAGAGCTCTTGCGCGCACGAAACGGAGGGAGAAAGAGGCCGAGAGAAAGATAGAGCGGTAGAAGGTGATGTAGATTGAACCGTAGAGGGAGAGAGAAGAGAGAGAGAAGCGTACGCTGTGAAGTTACGGGCCAGTCACGTGGTCCCACGTTCGTCTCGCGTACCTCCTTAGTGTGGCCCCCGTGGCGTGCGTGTGTGCCTGCGCGCGCGCACGCCACTTACGTACATAAACGGTGCGTCGGTGTGTGTCGAAGCTGGAGGGGGCGGGAGAGTCCGTAGGGAGGGGTGGTATGCGGGAAACGTTTTCCTCGGTTCCCACGGCGCGACGCCTCCCTCCTCTCCCCTTCCCTCTCACCCTTCTGTTGCCCTCTGTCGGGCGTACAACCGCGCGAGCGGCCTCGTACACCTAATACCCGCCACGGTACACGTACACGAGCGCAAGCGGCGCACACTCGCGAACGATACTGCACGTACACGCGATCCCTCCACCGAAAACACTAGCCGTCTGAGGGGGGCGGAGAGGGCAGCGACGCCGCCGCCGCCGCCGCTGGACCGCCTGAGATGCTGCGAGCCTCGGCAGCCCGATCTCCGAACCATCGGAACACGAAGAGAGGGCGTGCTCCGTCGTGGACCCACGCTCGAGTGGGTGTACGTCGCGACGATGATGCGTGTACGCGTGCGTCTCGGAAAACAGGGAAAAATGGGGTACGGGTTTTCTTCGGTTTCCTTGGCAGCTCGCGCCATCTGAGACTTTCGAAGCTCTTGGGTTATAGTAACGTGCGGACAATATCCGAAGCGTCTTAACAGTTTATCTGGGTTCGAAATTCTGCAAATTTGAGAGTTTTAGGTTTTCTGTGGATTCGAGAAGCATCAAGCCTGAGCTATTTCGAAGTACTTAATTAAGTTATTCTTCGTTACAACTTGGAACTTATGTTCTGCGAATGATCCGACAGCAACATTCTTGAGATTCTTTTCTATACCAGCACTAAGGGTCCCCTATCGAGTCCTAAAATAGTCCTAAAAGTCCTTTTATCCAGGGAGTCAAAGTTCAAATTGGCGATCCGTCGCGCCTTCTCACGGTTAAATCACGCGTCGGCCGAGCGCCACTTCTTCCAGATACGTCGTTGACCCTTCGTCCTGTCAACGCGGTCGCGAGCGTGCGAGTCAGGCCGTAGTTAGTGGACAGCCACGTGGTTCGAATACCGGGGCTGCAGTCTCCGCAATTGCTTCGCGGTCGGTATTCGAGATTCGTACTCGAGCGCGCACAGTGTGCCCACGATGATTCCGAGCGAGGCATTTCCCTCCCTGTTCACTCATTCCTCCTCCTCCGTTTGCCCGTGCTCGGCCCTTGGCCTCCTCGCTCCCTCTTGAAACCGCTGCCATCGCATTGACGACATTCTCTCACGTGCCGGCCACTCGTGTCGCGTCCGTCGTTCCTGGTAACGAGAGAAAGATCAGGGAAGAAGGCGGGAAGATTCCACGGTGTATGTCCGCTTCGAAATATTTTTACCAGAATGACAGGAGGACAATAACTGCACGAGACGTACAAGATTCTTTCGAGACTTTTACCCCAGGGTTGTTGAACGAGTTGTTCAAGGCAGAAGAGAATGGTTCATTGAAAAATCCTGAATCGATCGGGGTATCGTGTAGTGCGATTGGATCACCGAAGGGAACTTCTTCGGGGAACCGAAGGGAGCGTCTTTCCGGACGTTCCACGCGGGACGTGGAACTCCGCGCTGGAATTTCGAGGAACCTCGGAACGAGAAAAAGAGGAGGAGGGAAGGAGGGGAGAGAAGTGCGGTAGGTGGTGGGACGGTGGTTGTCGTTTGGTTCCTGGTGTTCTTGCTGCATAGCCGGGTGCTCCGAGTACCTATCTACTCACTCCCTCGTACCAAAAGGGCAGCACACCTTGGCTGGCCATTGGCTCTCTCCCGTCCTCGTCCCTCTCTCTCGCGAGCCTCCTCGCCGTCTCTTTCTTTCCCATCGCCGAGGTTCTCCGGTGTTCCACATAAATACACAAATACCCTGGCATAGCCGACTGTGGCGCGTATATACCGGGACCACGGCCGCATTCCACGACCCCCGCCCTTTCCCTCTCACCTCTGCCTCTGCCCTCCCTCTTTTTCCCCCTCCCACGGGCTACCCTTGTGTGCCGTCACCACTACCACCACCAGGAGCAGCATCACCAGCACCACCATCGCAGCCACCGCCACACACCACCACGCTCGTCACTATCGCGCCGCCGGGGCCCATCTTCTGGGCCCTTTACCTCTCTCGGGCCCCCGACGCTCTCCCACCCTGCGCCGCGGGCCCCCTCCCCTCCTCCGGCCCCTTGCCCACTGCTGCCCGCTACCTTCTCGCCCTTCGCGCTCGCTCGGTCGGTCGCGCGGGCGCGCGGCGCCACCGAATGCCTTCCTACGTTTGTTCGTTCTCTTCTCGCCCGACTCCTCGCCCTTGCCAGGGCCCTCGGCTTCTCTCTACACCTTCATTCTTCTTCGTCTTCTTCTTACGCTCCTTCGCCGCACCCCGCCCTCTTCCCCCCTCCCCTCGGCCCTGCTCTCTCGCGCCCCGAGAGACACACATGCACCAAAGAAGCTGCCACGGACCTGTGTATACACACCGACCAGCAGGAATATTTTGTTTACCTCGCTCCCAGTTCTTTGAATTCTGCGCCGGCAGCACCGGCTCCGCGTTCTTCTTCGCCTCCTTCTTCCTCGCCGTCGGTCCTCCTTTTCCTCGTATCCTGAGGCTCTCTATGGAGGGACCAAGGACTCCACCAGAGAGAAGGAGAACGACGGTCTCTCTCTCTGTTCCTCTTGATCCGAGACCAAAGGCTCGACCGCGAGCCGTTTTCGCCGCTGCCACACCACCTGTTTTCTTTGCCTTCTTCTAATGCTTTTCTTTTCGATTCCACGTGTGCCCCGCGGCGCTGCTTTCCGCGAGCAAGGTGACTCGCAGCGTTTCCGGTCCGCGCCCTCGCCGAGTGTCGGTGGCGGAAGAGCGGTAGAGTGGTGAAGACGCTCGTTCGTAGGGAAATTGGAAATGAAGTGATTCCGAAGAACTACTTTGGAATTCTGAATTTTCGGAGCATGTCGGAGGAATTCAGTGTGCACACGGGAACGTGGACTCTGTGTTTATTCAGAGCAGCGGTTCCCAAACTGGACGATCTTAAGAGTGAAGGAAAGCAGGCTCTCCTGGGGCAGACGAAAGAAATTATTTTATCGTGAACGGTGCATCCCCCATGTATATAGAAACAGTCGACATATTTCAGAAAAAGTTCGTTCCCTTCTCCCCATACAGAAATATATGAGAATATCGTTAACTCGAGGCTTGAGTAACGGGTAGATAAAGTTATCGCGATCTTTCAAAAAATTTCTCCGTCTTGGAAACTATCGCAGAGGGGAGGAAACCCTCCGTCTCCTGTTCAGTTCCAAGAAACGGCACGCGTAATCAGCGCGTGCACCTTTTGTGCCAGCGACGACGAAGGCATTCGCCCCTTTATCGCGTCTCCTCCGACGCTTTTATCTCCGTTCTCACGCTCAGATTTTTGGAGGGAAAGAAACGTGCGCGCGTCGCCGACCACGGACAGCTATTGGGCACGATCAGAACGACCCAGCGCACGCATACATATCCGCTGGCAAACGGAGTCCGTTTTCGTAAAAGCATGCACTTATTCCCAGCATCCCGAGGTCCTTCGGGCGCACCAACAACAGGCCGAGGGAGAGAGAGAGGGATATGCGGCGAGAGGCTCCCGAATGAGATATATAGCAGTGAGCAACAAATGAGGTCCTTCCGAGAATCGGGCCACCGACACAGTGCCCGAAACGCACGAGGGGGTGAGAACCACCCCGGTCGGTTTTCTGCTACGCGATGCCTACGAACGATCCTCGCTTGTTTCTCTCGGCCCCTTTTCTTCCCCCTCCTTTATTTTTTCCCCTTCTCGAAACCTGTTGGAATTGCATTCTGGTTTTTCTTTATTTCTCATCCTGCTCTCGCGTTCCTCCGCGTTTACGAGCCGTTTGTTGCCCCTGCTACGCTGTTTTCCCGCGCGCCCCTGGCCACCACTATTTTGTGAGCAACCTAATATTTTGAAAAGGATACAGTTGTATGGAGCAGATAGGAATGTGTGAATAGGTTTTCTTTTATTTGTGGTTTTGTACTTGTAGATGAGTTGTGGAGATTTTTTAACAATTTATTTGGTATGTCAGTTGTCACAATTTTGGGATAACTTAGAGGGATTAATAAGCTGAAGGTCTGTGAATTTTCTGTGGAATATTCGTTAGTTTTTACAATGGAATATATCAGTAATTATACTGTACTTAGTACTGGAATCATAACGGTTGAGTGTTAACAGATTTCTGAAAGATGAGATTGAGTACATGTATCTATTGCTATTGTTATTTAGTGCAGGTGTATACACTAAATATTTTAAGAGATCTAAATAATTAGAATTCCACAGGAAAAATACGAACTCTAACCACCCTAATTCTCTTGCTTGCTTCAAAATTTTCAGTCACAGTGCAACAAGAAAATTTATTTCACAAATAGTAACATATGTTCTATAATGCAATAACAGAACTCTCCAAACAGACATAGGACAAGTATTTCTCTTCCCTCAAAAAGTTCGCCCACATGGCGTCACACATATTTCAACAATCAGTTTCGCCCAAAAATACAATTTTCAAAAAATACTAGGCTGGTTTTCTTCGAATCTCCATCATTTCTGCCGAACTTCCAAAAAAGAGGACTCGGTAGCTGTTTTTCGTTAGAAGGTTCGTCGACATCGGGAAGAAGGCCTGGGGCACTTCGCGTCGAAGCTCGATTGCATCCCTCGGATAGGAAGAGAGCTCGCGGAGTGCAGGGAGGAGGGTGAAGGCGGTGAACCGCCTGGCGCCATAGCGAGCGCACACCCCCGGGCCGCCTGGACTATGGAGTCACGTGACTGTCTGCATTCTGTGTTTTCTGTGAATGACTGGGCCCGCGGACCAATCGCAGCCCGGCCGATAGAGGCAAGCCTTAGGCGTGGAGGCGCGACAAGAAGAAGCGGAAAGGGGAGAGACAAGGAGGGAAGCAGGCAGCGGCCGCTCCGAAACGTGGGGGCGCGCGCGCGAGCGAGCGAGCGTTCGACCGCGGTTTCTTGGCCTTTGCGGGCCCAAACTGGGCTTGGAATTCCTCTCTGAGGATAGCTTGAAAAGCCCTGGTTTCTCCTCTCTCTATGGCCCGCGGCCTTCATCCTTTCGCGCTAGCGGCCCTTACGGTAGATCGAATCTGAGCTTCTGGTCAACGAACGAACTTGATTCGTGAACGTCGCGAGAGGAACACTCTTCGGTGATCACTGACTTCGGAAGATCTCGTTGATGAGATATTTTTGTAATTTTATTACTGTTCAGGACAGGTTTTCGCTATAGGCTATGGGTTCGATGGAAAATTGAAGGCGAGGGATAAGTTTTTTAAAATAAACCAGGGCTGTAGTAGTTTACTTAGGTTTCAGGACATTAGATAATTCACAAAAAAATATACAGGTGCGTCTACTTGTTAGTATACTAGTAGTATACTGAGTAATAGTATACTGGGTATACTAGTGTCGTCACTTTGACGGATTTAATTTTCAAACTGAAACCATTATTGTAAGTTAAATTCCTAAAAGTATCAAAGATTGACTACTTCGCCTTAACATATTATATTATACTGTCTAGATGCATCTTAACTCTCATAAAACTGCAGTAAATATGGAAAGCTTATAACGAAGGAATACTATCTACAAAGACCAGCTTTCATATCGAAGCTATAGTTTATAGTCATCGTTCAAGACACAATACTCACCACTGAATTGAAAAATTAGTTTCCCCTAAGGGAGATTAAAAAAAATGTTAAGATAGCAGTTGCGACTCGTTTGATGCCAAAATTGCTGCAGTTTAGTAGCAAAGTGCTCAGTCCATTTTCCGCAAACAGTTCATCCTGCGTCAACTCCGCCAAACTCTCGCTGTAACCAGCGCCGTGCCAGGAGACTCTCGCTGAAATATGTTATTATAATGCAATCTGTCTCCGAGAGTTCCGACGACCGCTTTTCCCTTGAATTTCGCCTAGAAACGCAGCACAGAGGACGCGGCACGGACAAAAGGGCGTCCCTTTTTTCGCTCGTTGCCTCTCGTTTTATTGGAAAAACGTCCTGTCCCCTTTCCAGGGACGCTTGGCTGTAATTTTATTCGACAAAATGCAGCCGTGAACTGCGTCTAGGGAGAAGGGGGCTCCGTCCGTCCGTCGCACGATTTTTTTCGGAAACTAGATACATCGACGGAGTCGAATAGGATCGCCGGCGGGGTGACCTGTGCCGGTTTTCGGAAAGGCGGATGCTCCTTTCGAAAATGTAAATGCAGGCGCCGGGAGTCGGGGCTCGAGAAACGTCCGAAGGAACGAAAAAAGGAAACCGAAGCGCGCAGCCGCGATCTTTTCTCGTTCCTTTTCCCTCCATCCTTCGAGAAAACTGAAACGACTCGCGTCCAAGAGAAGAAGACGCACATGGCGAAGGAAAGTGGTAACGTTCTCCGCGGGGCGATGATTTAGTAGGCGCGCCTCAAATTTACACCGCGATTTGCATCGTAAACAATTTAACCGAGCGCGACGAAGCGCGTGCGCGTCTCGACGAAATTTTTCTCGGACCACGATGCGCGCGACGCCATTAATTCCCAGCCATAAATTCCAGCTCTCTCGAGGAACGTGCGAAAGGGACAGCCGCCGAGAGACCTGAGGACGGTTTTACCTTCCTACCTAGGATTATCTTAAATATTATGACTAGCCTCTTACCCCGACGAGCACGAGGAGACCGAACGGTGCGTGGGAATTCAGTCGACGCAGACCGACGACTTCCACCCTCGAAAGTGGGTCTCCCTCCTCCCCGCTGACACGTGGTGTCGAAGAAATCGACGATCCACGCCCTCGATCCAACAAATCACGCCGTTCTATGTGTATATTACTCGGTTCACGTCGCCACGCAAGATAGTGCCACAGGGATAAGGAAAAAAACCGTGAATCTATGAGCTCGAATTCCCCGAAACGCTTGGAACACGATCGCCGCGCTTCTCCCAGAAACCGAGGACATGGACGTAACGTATTTCTTTGCTTTTTCTCCCGGTTTTTTGATGCTACATACAGAGAGATTTACATCGTCGGCGAGAATTTGTCCGAGCGTCTGGCGTCTCTAGGCGAGATAGGGAGGAAACGAGCGAGACCGCGTGCGCGCTAGGAAGAGGAGAGGAGCGAAAGGAGAGATCCTCGAGGGTTCCTTCGGTTCCTGGAACCGTGGGGTAGGTCCTTTCGGGAAAAAATGCGTCTATAAAGCATGCACCGGGCCCTGGGAAAAAAGGGAAAAGATGTCGTGGGACATTTTTCCAGCGTGCGCGCGGGCGAGCTCGCCACTTTGTGTGCGCGGAGCAGGCGTCCACAGTGGGGAAAGGATGAAAAGAGACGTCGATAGAGCGCCGACGACTGAATGGGCAAGGGGCAGGAGTATAAGAAGGGAACAGAGAAAGTCGTCGAAATGGAACGACGAGCCTCGGAAATTTATGTTAAAGTCCGCGTTTCTTGGAAACTCATTGTCGATTCCTCATATGTATGCGGACGATTCGTCTCGTTTCGTCCGCGGCCGGTTTTCGGCTATCGCGCGCCTGCGCGTACCGATGCCTCCCTACGTGAGAAAAGCTCGAACACGATTTATTCATCCGCGTGAGAGCCAGAATGCCGCGGCTTTCCATGGACGATTGTTAAAGTAGAAAAATATGCCTCGCGTATATCAGAAACTCTTGATATAGTGCTTCTTTACAATAGACTTATGACTCGTCGATGAATTTATAGTTAGGGACTTGTTTCTGAGGTCAACTTGTACAGGGTGTCACAGTTCAGTTTCCTTTTGAAACAACCTGTATATTGGTAATCCATTACTTATGATCTTCTTAAAAATCTGTGTGACAAAATATAAACGAAACTAACTTGTTCTAAATAATTTTAAGGCGAGGATCTTATAAAGAAAACCTAATTGAGCCTTTGACAGTTCATCTTGAGTAAGACTTGAACATACCGTCAAGTACTAATCTGTTTATTCCGAATAGAACTCGAGCATAAAAAACAAAACATACTTTTTTACATTTGTTACAATCTATAGAAATATTCTGGAGAATAAAAAAGAAACATTTTCTTTACGAAAATTTACAATTTTATTAAACTCTTAAAGGGTTAATTCTTCGGTAGCGCATACGTTCTACTGCTTCACATTTCAGTAAAACCTCGAAAACGTTAGCATCCAAAGTTAATGTAGATTTCTATTTTTGTTCTTGCCATGCATATTCCATTATTTTCGCGAATGGAGGTCACTGTATGAGTCTATGTACACATCTACCTACGCAAGGATCTCGAGTGAAAAAGAATGTCTCAGGAACAATATCCAAAGAACAAAGACCTGTCACATATCATTACCCTCATCCACGTTTTCATTGCGCAAAGTATAGTACAATTATTAACCCACTACAAGCACAAAGGAAAATAAGCTCGCTCGAGTCTCGCACAAAGGACAAGATTCAACGCAGCAACCAGTTACTATTCAATCTTACCGTAACAACTCTACTTGACACCTTTCAAAAGACAGTTCCAATATCTCGCGCTATCATGCCAGGACCCCATCAGCCAATACAATAGGCCACACGTACACAGGCAAGGTCCCGACACCGACAGCCTCCGCAGAACTTCATCGATCACCAATCAGTTTTCCGAATCAGTGTTCGAGGAACATAGGGGGACGCGTATATCGGGCACGGGAGACAGAAACGGTTCACTGGTATCGGCGTCTTCCTAATTCCCCGGCGTCAGGTCCTAGCGAGAGTGCGACCACCTACTTGTAGTTGTCACAGGACCACCTCGTTAGCGATATACGCGAAGGTCGGTCATAAAAAAGTGAGAAACCCGAGAGGGAGCGGTGGCCGTGCTCGTTTTCGATCGAGGGCTCCTCTCCGCCGCGCTCTCGTCGATTCTCGGAAGGTCCGGCACCGAAATTCGAAGGTGCCGCGCTACGACCTCGGGCAAATGGAGATTTCGTGTGTCTTGACCTTCGTCAAGGGAGGAGCCGGGAGCGACGGCAGAGAGAGCCCCCCCAGAGAGGGTGGGGGAGAGAAAAAGGGAGCGAGAGAGAGGAGAGGTGATTCTGTGAGCGGCTGCGAAAAGGAAGGCATCGCTCGTCGTGGCGCTCCTACGCGCCGGCCGGCGCGGCGTCTAACCTTCGCCGAACGCGCAATCTCCTTCGAAGAAAACAGTATCGATTAAGAGAGCCGTCTCTCTCTCTCTCTCTCTCGAGTCGTCTCGACGCTGAAGGAGGAGAGAGGAATAGAAGGAGGCCCCGCCGGCAAATAGAGAAAGAACTTTCTTGCTTTCACTGCGCACGGACCGAACGAATTCCTGGGAATCCGCGAGACCTCTAGGGCCTCGCCAGCGATCTAATATTCCTGCGATATTGAAACGGAGCAGGAGACTTCCACGTGCAGTCGTTGTGGGAGCCTAGAATAGAACTCGTAGAACTAATTAACTTCTCAAGTGCGACAGTTGAAATACTGGGTAGATACCATCTGTGGAAACCCTGTAGCCTTATCTTTTAATAATTTGCACCGACTCCTGTGGGCGTTCAACGCGACATATTAACATGTTCATGGTTTACTAAAAGGGTACTAATTCACTCCTACATTCAGGAAGTCGATACCAGTTTGATAGAATTATCAGTAGACTACAGATATTTATGCTTTCTTGATATTCTGCATGTTCTTGGATATTATATGGATATTATAAGGGTCAATACGAAAAATTTCGTTGTCCCAATTATAAGGTACTAACGATCAACATTTCTCGATTTTGTATCCGTCGAACCTTGTCTGATCATCGACATGTAACTATTTCGATCCAGCAACACGTCACGGTAGTGATCGTCATCACTGATCCACGACGCGGCCCCATCTGCCGAATGCCAGAGAAAATTCGACCGCGAGTGTCTGTCCCGCGGACTGTTAACGCGGTGGATATCCTCGCCGTGGGGGCAGGGCTGGGTCTTGGGAGGCGAGGAGGGTAAAAAAGGAGTAGGAAAGAGGCGAAGAGAGAAAGAGAAAGAGGGAGGGGGAGGGAGAGACGGTGAGGCCGATTGGAAGGTGAAGATAAAGGGCTACGAGGCGGCGGCACGACCAAAGAGTAGAAGCCGTAAGAGGCTGTCTGCTCCCTTCTCCGAGCGAGGAGAGAAAAAGGAGAGGCGCATCGTGCATGGAAAAATAGAGGAAAAAAGGAGAGAAGAATATGAAGAGGAGGGAAAGAAGAGGAGATATGAGGGAAAGAGAGAAGGATACGCGGGAAAGAATGAGAGAGTGAGGGAGGGAGGAGGAGATCGACGAGGATGGGAGAGAGATCGAAGGAGAGGCGGCCTGGGCCTGTTGGTATCTTGGCCAGGATCGCCGAGCTTCGGGGCCTTATTGTGTTGTATTGCCTCGGGGGCCCCGAAGGTGAAACACGGGGCTTCGTTCGTCGAATCTACCCCTAGTTATACACCATGTTATGATACGCTTCTAACGACCGTGAGATGCCGATGATGAGAGGCGGTTTTACGCTCTCCCTGGGCCCTCGCTCCTTTTATCTTTGAAATACGACGGCCCTGCGCCCAGTTCTGTCACGACACCGACGTATCGACTTCGTCCTGTTGGCTTCCTCTTCCAGTGAAAAATGTTTTCATATCAGCGATGCCACTTCACCTAACAGCATTATACGATGCTCCTGTAACTCTATTTTAATATCGTATACCTACAGTATTTTCTTATCAGAGTCTCGCTATTCACCATAATTGGAAGCTATTTAGAGTATAAAGTATAAGAGCTGTATTATTTTGATAACACCAAAATGGGTACCATAAGTTGACTTCGAAAACGTGTCTCACACTATAAACTCACCAGTTAGCAATGAGTCTACATCAAGGAAACACTGTGCACCTCACAAAGATAACTTTCGTCGCAACATGAAACGTGCAAAATCCTTGAAACTCAAGGCAGAATTCGATCACAAGCAAATCGAATCAATCGAGACCTCAAACGATCTCTCCAGGGATGCAGCTTCGTTTATGCCACAACTAGGATGACGCAGAGACCTCGGATCGGCCGCGACTGGGAATACTTGCCCATAACTGGCAAAGATCCGTACATTACAGTGTTATGGATCGAAACCACGGCGGTCCACAGTATAATCCCGCGCATTGACAAGGCAAACGAGTTTCTCTGCCCTCGCCTAATACCTCGTCCGTGATAATTCACGATCGGACGGTTTTGCGTCGTAGCGGTACGCTTGTTTATCCCGCCTCTGGAGCAGAGGGGAAAAAAAAGAAAGGTAGCTGGAGAGTAAAAGCACCTGAGAGTCTGGGCCAGGCGACGCGTAGTCTGCCTCGAGCAACCTCGACACGTATATTAACATATTAGACCAGCAATGACCAGTCGCCTGCGCTAACGATCCCAGCCTCCCAATCGACGCGCTCTAATCCACTACCAAGGCCTTGGCCCTTGTCTTCGTTCCAAAGATTAGACCAGAGAAAAGGGGACACTGTTTGCAGCGTCAATTTTCCGCGAAACGACCCGCGCCTTTGTAGAAACGAACTGTGCCAGCGAGCGAATGAACAAGGATGAGCGGTACCGTAGGTCCGGCTCTGCGCAGGCTGGGGGGTTGGACATTCCACGGGCCCCAGGTAGCATTAAAGGAATGCAGATACGATGAATGAGGTGGTCCATGCCACTGCCGACCGACGGATGCATAGGAGGGTATCTTCTCCCTTGCTCTCTCGTTCTCTGTCCTCCTCGCGTCTCGGGTACGAGATGGGGCAAGGCGAGCGAAGAGCGAGACAAGTAGCGAAGGAATGGAGGCAGACGAGATTCGGTGGAGGGACAGAGAAAGGAAAACCGAGGCGCATTCCACGTTACCGCGATAATTAACGGCTATATTCCAACCCTATCCCACGGGACGATCCTCCGCGCGAAGAGAGTCGAGAATGAGGCGCAGAGGGGAGTAAACAGAGAGGATCTGAATAAAAGGCGCGAGTACACGAGTTTCCTTTAATCAAGCAGATTCCTCCGGTGGAGAGACTTCGCTCGAGGATTCCCTGGCCCGGTTCCCCGCGCGAGAGGAATGTACCCGCTGAAGGGCCCCGTGTCGGCCTTCTTTCACGAGCCCCGACGCGCGTGACCACGAGGACGTTGTCGAAATTCCGTGGATCGAGTTATCGCGTTCCTCTTTCCGTGTCAAGGTTCGCCATTATCGAGATAGCACGACTGGGACGTGGCTCGCGACCACTCACGAATAGACTCACGAGGTCTGCTACTTCAAACTTCACTTTCCCGTTCAGTTTGGAAAAATAACGGAGCTTACGTTGGGACGATGGAAAAAAGAGGCCGCGAGGCTGCGCGTCGACGGCGCAGAACGGTAGATATGAATGGCGAGGGCTATCGTCCATCCGACACTGGGTCACCGACTGATAATCACGGTCGTTAACTCGCCGGAGGGGAAACAGTCTCGGGGCAACAATGTTGATCGGCAATGTGAGATCGAAGGAAAGGGACCAGCGATCGCGATAACGAGAGATCGAACGGGATCGTGAGCGATTATGCAACGAGACCGATTCCTCGGTGACGTAACAGGAAGCTCGCGTCCCCGCGACGGTGTCTCGTCAGGGTGAATAATCTGTGACACGTGTGCGAGAGGCCGTGGTTTCGAGGAAGTGTTCGTCGAACGAGAGCAGTTCATTGCCACATTTTTCCGTGGCTGACGCCGCGTAATCGTCACATCGAGACTTTCCGATAACCGATGATACTGCTGTACATATAAACGTTTCCCCCGTTTCTTCTTTTTCTCTTTTTGCCCTGAGTGGTGCTCCCTGTCAGTCCTCTCGTTTCCCTTCCCTATCGGTCCCCGCACTCTATCTATGTATACGCTCCTTTTTCTCGGCCGATTCGATAAGCGTGAAGCTCCCAGGGAGAGGGCGGGTGGAAGCGAAGGAGCGGAGGAGGGGAATGGGTGACGTGCATTCTGCTTCCTCGCTCGATGTTTCGAAATACTCCGCTTTCATTCATGAACACGCCACGACGGAAACGAGTCTTTCTCTCCCTCTTTTCATCTGTCTCTCTTGCTCTCTTTCTCTCTGCCTCTGTCTCTCCCTCTCGTTCCCTCGTTCGGGTGGAGCTGACGAGTCGTCTACTCTATTCAACGGAGTGATCAATGGTCGTTATCGCGTCAGATAATTTTCTAGAACCGATAAAGAGGCGCCAGCATTTTTCACGATCGACAGCAGAGTAAACGTAGCCGCACGCGTGCACTGCTCCTATTACAAAGTGTCTCGCCCTATTGTGCTGCTGGGATGCAATTAGTACGCCTTGAGCGCTTATAAGTTTCGAAAAGAATTCCCCTGCTTGTCGCGTAGTTCATGATACTGTTGTACGTTGTAGAAGAAAATTTGGTAATTATGGCTTTCAGAGAACTGGAAGACCAAATTGTTTAGTACTAGGTACTTTTTGATTCATATTATAGTATAATCGTATATTCCATATTTCTCCTTTATTTTTATTTCTTTAACTTTAGTAGGTTCCTAATTTTATATTTTCGTAGTTGTTTCTAGTTTCTAGCAATTCTCAGTTTCATTAAGTCGTTCAGGATGATATGGTCAGTCTTTTACAGTCCATTGAAACATTTCAGTGATCCTATAAACACTGTACCCTAAATTGTGGTCTGCATTGCAGTAATGACCTCTGTTAAAACCTGATACTATCCACTTTAACATCGCTCAACTATTCCGATTGGCAATCTCATTACGAGACATCTAACCATACCACTTCAAATTACCTACTACATTTTCATCCACGCTGTATCTCTATCTCAGTTTCCCCTCCTTGCCCTTCCTAACCGAAACAAAGCATATTTCTCCGTAGGAGAAGAGTCACGATTCGTTTCTAAGCGATCGACGCGAGGTCGATAGGTCGCTGGTCCGTCTCGGCTGCAATCGATGGCAAGGATCGCATCCCGATCGGTCCCTTTCTCGTCCAAAGGTGCCGTTGATCGATCGTCTTTCCTCCATTCCGACCGCTTTCCTCGTTCCCCGACTCGTCTTCCAGATCGATCGCTCGAAGATCGAATTCCAGGCCCGCGTCGAGCCGCGCCGCCACGACGACCTAGAAAACAGCAGGCCTACCGCAGGGCCCCTCGTGGAAAATTTTTCATTAAGCCTTTCTCTCCTACCTGGCGCCTGCGCCTAATCCAAATGCCTTTGCCTCCCCTCTCTCCCTCTCGCCCTTCCTCGCAGCCCCCTGGCGACCCCCCAGCTCTTTGTGCTCTCTCTTTCACCTTCACCGGCGCAATCCTTTTCTCTTTCTCGTTCCTCTCGTTCCTACGTCTATGAATGGGATTCTTTCGAGCCGCGTCTCACCGACACGGTCAGGAGGCAGAGGTGTGTAGATGCTCGCGCGCGCGCTACATCAGACGCAGACAGTGGGGCCGCGTAGTCTCGTCTCCCGCTCGTCGTACCTTCACGGACGAGTACGCGTCTCCTCTTCCTCGTACGTATGCCGACGACGAGCACCTTCACGCATTCCAACCTACTCCCATGACGAAATTCAAGACGAGTCGTCGGCCCGATAGCAGCTCCGCTTCTCGCCGTGTGTCGTCCAAGAGCAAACTTAGCGCGGTCGACGGTAGAAGGGGAGAAAGGGGGAACCCGTTTTCAGAGCCCCAACGGCGGCCAAGTTGATTCAAGAAACTCTTAAGTGGTCCCGTTTAAGACGGCCCGACCACCACGACGACCGCCGCGGGAAAAAAGAAGAATTTCGAAAGCTAGAGCAAATCCGAGACGCCTCGCCGATGCGAGCCTCGGATATTCTTCGATTCTTTTCCGCTTTTCGCTCGCGGATGCTTGTAGCGAGGATTCGCGTGAGTCAGGAGTAATTCGAAGTATTCTGGTTGATCTGTATCGCTTCGTGTTTGTAATTGGAGCTTGCCGTATTTCGTAACGTACTTGGGAATTTCGTATACACTGTTCTCTGTGTTGAGGATTTAGAATGTAAGTCGTGTTCTTTTGGAAGACATTTCTCAATGTTTCGCAAGCATTCTTCTAGATTCATCAGGGGTTTTATGACACACTCCCGTCAGTGATTCACTTTTTAAGTACACCTGCTTGCGTTTCAGATCATTACTCATCAATCGAAAGTCTTTTTAATTGGTTTACGTTCGAGAGACCCAAATCTCTGATTGGGAATTTCTTGTCCACGTCCGAGTGTTGAATTATTGTAGGAATTTATGTAAAAGTTTTTCGTAACTCAAATTGCATTTCTTTCACATTTTTTGAAACCATGCAAGACTTAGGCAGATACACTTTTAGAAATGGTAGTATTAATACCATGTTTTATTAAGTTTCAATTTCAGCTATAGTAAATATACTATTGCTTCTTCAGATTTAATATATCAGTTTGAGGGCACTCAAAGACTTCAATACTATTTTTCAATACAATCGTATTCATATCTGAAAGTTTCAAATTCTTAAATTTTCACCCCCCAATATTTATGAATATTCGTATCTTTAATTACAAAAGTTCAAAGTCTTTTTCGACTTCCAAGTTTTTAGAATCTGTAGATATTTGAATTGCGAATGATCCTACCTTAGTATAAGGACTAATTATCATCAATAGTTATGAGATACACGATTTATACAGGAATCTCAGCGCAAATTCTACTCATCAAGAATTCATCTTGCCGTAGGAAGCATTTCCTTTCCCTTCTCAAAACCGCAACAGTTTTAACCTGTCAATTAGAATATTGTCAGAGTCTTATCACAGCTGGACCACTTCCTTATCCGGTGAACCGCCGCAAATTTTCTCACTGATACGCTGCCTGGAACGTCAACGACTTATCGATTGCGCGTGCTGTTCCCTATTGGCGTGTGCCTATTAGGAAAAATTCACGGAGGAAACTAATATCGAAAACGCGTCGCAGGAATTTTGAGACCTCCTAGCAGGGGACGACGTGTTTCGTTGTCCCTTCGGAAAGAGCGGCACAGCTAACGGTGCTTCGAGCATGGTGCGCCAAGCGTGAGAAAGAAACGTTCGCGGCACGCGCGATAACGCCGTCCTACGTATAGATAAAGGCACTCGCGGCGAAGGGGGAAACGGCGCGAGAGATGGAAAAAATTCTGTTATCGCGTGGACAGGAAACGCCGTAAGCTTTCAACCCTCTCCTGAAGAGCTCTCTAGCGGGGGAGACTCGAATATGAAATCGATTTGCGCGGGATACGGAAACAACGAGACGATGAGTTCATCAGCAGGGACAATAGGAGAAAGTATAATTCTTATCTGATATGGTGAAACCACAATATTTAAATTAACACAGTATTTAATATTTCATTTAATAGATACTTTAATATTTAGTTTGAAAAATAGCCACGTATAATTTAAAGGGAATAATAAACTGAGAAGTTCTGATGCTTCAGCGTATCTATAATATGCTATTAATCATCTTTTATAATGAAATTACTGTAATCTCACCATATTGTGTTAGTTGAAGGTTACAGTTGACATTCGTATGTATGAGTATTAGTAACTTTTCTTAGTCGATGTCATATTCTTAATAATGATTTACTATGAAATATTCTTTCTGCACATGGCTTAGATATTTCATAATTATACTGCCTTTCCATTTCATTATTTCTTAATAAGCAAAACTCCTTTCCTCTAAATTACTTCAAGATATAACGAATACAGCATCTAGCTTATAACCAGAAACTATCTTAATCCCCGTGCGCGACGAACGTAGCAACTTATAGGGGTGAGAAAAGGGCAGACATTCAAAATGTTGAAATAATATGTCGAGCAATAAGTTAGCAAGGACAAAAATTAATCTCTTTGGGAGAAGTAGTTCTTAGAACTTCTGTTCCTGGACCGAGGACCGTTTGTTTATATAAAAAGTGATAAGGGTACGTGGGTCCTGTGATTAAATTCGTCGGTCGCTTTTTAGTCGTTCGTAATCACTCAGCAGAGTCAGTAAAAGATATACCTTCCTATGTGAAATAAAAGTTTTTAAATCTAAGAAGGAATAAAACTGTTATAATTATTTTTCCGTAACCAAAGAATCCGAATAGGTTATGGGCCCAGATAACGTGCGTGTTAATAGTGTGTGAAATAAAATATAAAATAACTGTAAGCGTATATATATATATACATACATATATATATATATATATATATATATATATATATATATATATATATATATATATGACAGTGAAAATCCCAATACGAAGGAACAAGTGGATCGTTGAAACGAGGGTCGCCGGTTTCGCTGCGTCGCGAAATTAACGTCGTTGCACCCACGCGACACGGTCGTTCGTACGAAACGTATGATTTTCTTGTACGTTCGACGCGTCGTCACGCGGGCGGGCAGCGATTTCGACAGCATGGTATTTCCGTGACATGCACGATCGCCCGATGAATGATACCGCGCGCGCGACCGCGTGACACCCACGACTCTCCCGTTCCACTGCGCTACTCCCGTTTCACGTAATCGACGCGTCTGAACAGCCATCCGCCCCCTTTCACGCTTCGAAAATCCTTTCGACTTTTCTCGGCAATAATTAACGTGGCTATTGTATCGGAAAAACTCTGGAGGACAAGCAATATGGATGTTTGAACACCCCTCCCACGCTCGGTCCCTCTCGTGGAAAAAGTTAGGCGGGAAATTCGGGAGGTCTCGATTCCTGGAAGTTGGAGGGGCTCGGGCGAGAAAAAGAGCAGGTACGGGGGAGAAAGAGGGAGAAAGAGAGAGAAAAAGAGAGAGAGAGAGATGGATGGATGCGAGAGAGCGGCGGGTGTGACATCCCTCCCAAACGTTACGACGGGCGGGTGTTACCACAGGGCGCAGGGTTCGCGAGGGATGAGGAGAGAGAGAGACAGGACATGGGTCGAGACGAAAGGAGGGGGAAGGGTTCTATAGGAATTATATGATGGGAAGGGAAGCAATTATTGGGATGATGGATGGCCCCGGGCGCCGCTGTAGTGCTTCTCTCTAACCAAAGATCTTTACCCTCTCCCCTCTCGCGCTCTCTTTCGCGCGCGCGCACGCTCCCATCTTCTGCCTGTCCCCTGGTCTCTCCTGCTCCCCCTTATCGGCTCCCATCGCCACTTACCGTCTTCCTTTCTCATTACCCTCCCACTTTGAGCCCTCTCGAGGAGCCGATTCACCCGAACTCGATTTCGCGACGATCGTACATATGCACCACCTAGACGAAACGAATGGTGAATCATAGATTTTTGATGTTCGAAGGAAGGTGTTCGCGTCGGATAGATTCGTGGACTTTCTTGAGTACTGTGCTAGGTTTGGTACTTAAGTAACGCTTGGAAAGTGGGCGTCCTTGAGCGTCCGTGAGTTTTCTTGTATTGGTCCCATGGATGCTCGGTGAAAAATTCATTCAATTAGAAGGGGCGACCCTCGCCACCGGGCGCCGCTGAAATTATCGTACCTCGGAGGGCTGCCGCGCAGCGCTCGAGACGCTCCTCTCGAGAGCTCCTCCTAAACGTTGATTTCGTCGCTGCCAATACCCTGAGTCTGCCGCTTAATTCGATTTACCTAGCCGAGGGGGCAGCAAACGAAATTGCCCGCGGCAAAGGGCGTCTTCGTCCCAGACCTAAGAGCCGAGGGGTTGCCAGTCGTGACATTCGAACCTACGCACGGCCCTCTCGATCCAAACACGCATGCGTCGCTGTCGCGTGTATTTAGGACGGGGGTGTGCGTACGTCACTTAGGACGGCCCTTAAATGGTCGCCGCGACGAAGGGAATCCATGGACGAAAGGAGGCAGAGACTCTCCGAGACTATTCGATTAATTCTTAATCATCTTTCATAACGCGATTGGATGGAGCCCCAGTGCACGCGCTCCTCGGCTCACAATGCCTTGGCGTGCTTCACTGTGGTCTCAGGCGCGGTGGAATTCAGGAAGGTTTCGAAACTCGTATTTGTCACGTCGCGTGTTGCCGCGATCGTTGCAGCGCCTGTGAAATACCTCGCAGGATGCTCTAGCCGCTAACGGGACGAGATCCACCAACAGGTAGATGCTTCGTGGAAACCGGCGTGAAAGGCCCCTGAGGTATTCCACTCGCACGTTGCGTTCTCTGCTCGCCCGATCGCTTTTTGTCTCCTGCTTGGGATCTACATACGCACAGGCTTCTCTTCAAGATACACATTTTAGAAAAATGCAATCAAAGTACAGTCAAGAGAAAAACTGTTAAATCGAAGTTATTGAAATCTCTTGTAGAATTTACAGAAGTACTCTAACAGGCCTGAGTGTAATAGAATCACTGAAAGTTGACTTTGTAGGATTTAATAGAGCTGCTCTTATTGTAGTTAAGCTACCTTTGTTAATTTTACAAGGGTGTACAACAGAGCCTACAAAAGTATACTCTGCTTAAGTCTACTTAAGAGACTTTTGCAAGATCTGTATGACCATTTTTCTCGAGTTAAAGCAAAGTAACCTATGGAATAAAATTTCTACAATATAGTGAAGGGGAATGGTAACAATATTCAGTTGTTCCCGTCCTTGACCCATGATGATTCATGGTAGCTATAAAGTTGTATGGATTGGGTCATTTTTGGCAACAGATGTTTGGGTTAACGAAGGCCCAAATATAAAACTATGGCCTCGAGGATTAAAGAGGACTTGGCCCAGAGAGTCCTATGAGGGAGGGTCAGAGCACTCATTCTGCCAGGGGCAGTCGAATATTCTGTACGAATATTCTGTTGTATCTGAAGCTCACTCGTATAATTTTCTAAGGAATACTCTTACTAGAATAGTCAGCCATAACTCCTATCAAGCAAGCGACGAGTGCCTTCATAGTCTCATCGATCCCTACTCAGAGAAAAATTCACAAAGAAGCGTTCTCGTTTCGCGGGCCGCAAGAGGTCGAGACTGGTCCACGCGCGCCACCGTCGAAGGTGAGAAAGTGAAGGAATCCGAAAAGGAAAAAGAGCGAAAGCCCGAAGGTGGAGAAAGAGGCGTAGACTGGCAAATGCCGCGAACGTATGAAAACAAATTACGAGGCGGCGTCTGTTTGTTGTGCTCCGAGAGAAGGAGCGGGAGAGAGAGAGACGAGAACGGGACCAAGAGAAAGGGGGACAGGTTGTGACTGTGCATTCTCCTTCTCTCGCTCCCATTCCCCCGATCCTCGTCTGCACCGGTGCATACGTAAGAGTAGGTAGAGAGACCGTAGACGGATTCTCGAAGGTGCATTCCATTCCCCCACTCGCGGTTCCTTCGTGTTTTCTTCTTGTTCTTCTTCTTCTTCTGCATCCTAACCTCGCGGGATGCGTAAACTTGATCATACTCTTGTTGTGCCCCGAAGTTGTACTCCTCTTCCAAACCTTGCTGCGTTCGAATGAAATTAAAGGGATGAGGAAACAGGGATTGAATTTTTAACACGATTAACGTGGATGATTTGTAATGGCAGAATCGATACTTAAATTGAGGCAGAAGCTAATAGTACAATTCTGTAACTAATTTGACTTTTTGGTAACTTCTATCATTTACCCTTTTCGTCCTCAGTGTACTCACCCTCTAATTCACAGGCACTAGATAGCCTATTAATTTCCTTAGAATTCTCATTCTGAAGATGAGTTTAGACTTTCCATTTAGAGTGACCATCACGAATGATTCATTCATAGTAAAAAGTGTACAAATTATTTCCATCTGCATTTCATCCCCAGTGAAAAGTCTAAATTTACGTTACTACTAATCAGAGGTATCTGTACCTATCACTAAAAGGAAGTTGAAATTTGACACCCAGACTACCAATACGTCCCATTACGAAACACCACGAAGCCTTCCCCCACCTTCCCTCTGCCAACCGATGATTAGATTTACCGTGTCGTATGAAGCGCCGTTTTTATCACCGAAAAGCCTCTACCGTATCGCAAGACGAAGACCAAAACGATTTTCCGTCTGTCGACGATAATAATGCCGCGACGAGTTAGGATTGTTGGACTAGGGGAAGCAGGGAGGGTGGAAGGCGACGGAAGGGCGCAGGTAGGGACGTCCGATGGTGTTGAGACGATATGATAAAGTGGTGGCGCTAACCTCTCGAGCAAACACACCGCTATCGGCTCTCTGTCCGACGTATCGTCGTAACACAGAGTTCATGTCGTCCATCGTTACCTTCGTTGCTCCAACGCTCGCGCCGTTATTGTTGTCGCGGCGGCCGATTGACCGATAAACGAATTACACGTTAACGAAGAAAGACATTTGCTTCCCGCGGACGGTAGATAGGCAACCACTTGTTAGCGCCGCGATAAGAGCAATTATTCGGAGGATTTATAGTACCTTTTGGCTGGACTCTAACCGCTGACCACTTAGTGTCTTTCGTTCCTGACGTGGTCGGTGCTACTCCATATCTCACGGTCTTTACAGTCCTACTAGGGAGTCGATACCGACGATAGCTTTCGTTAGGGAAAATTTATTGAAATCGACTGTGCGTAGGAGCTTTATTTGGAAACTTTATTATCTGTGTTTTGCAGAATAAAGTCTCTGATTCAGATCAACTTACTACCATGGACGCTTAGTAGTGTCTAAGAAATCAGTAGAGGCTGTGCGTTGAATTTATAACAAATATCTGTGGGTGTCATATTTATATTTTTATTTTCGGGAATGTTGAGGTTCAAAATTTGGAATCCAGATTCTGTATTGTAGATTTTCATTTTATTGCAGTTTCTTCGAAGAGTTTCTTTAATTCAATCTGCTCCTGTCGACAACATACACTCTGTCTTACAGATTCCACTTGAATCATGAACTCAGCTTCTTAAAAATGGGCCTTATGTCATTTTTATTTCATAGGTACAGATATTTAAATTGACAACAGTTACTAAAATGAATTAAAAACAATTTTCTTAGAGTCCCTTTTCCTGTACGAAAATTTGTACTGAATTTAACGTGGTAATAAAAGTGTAATAAGGTTAATAAGTGAAATATCTATTAGTAACACTCCGGGTACCAAGTAAGCAGATCACGTAAACTCATTAAGCATAATTTTCGCGTATCTAATTGCATTAAGGAAGAAGCCAGCGCTCCGCTAATAACTCGAAACAAAGTGACTCGTTCACCAGCGAAGATTTGCGAGCTGCTCGAGCGGTGAAACGACGTTCACCTAACGCGCTCAACTGACAGTGGTAACTACATTAACCTTTGAAGGGAGGCACCGTGTCAAATCGCATTCGGCACACGCCGGTGCGCCGCGGATTCGAAATCGTCCGCGATACACGAGTCGTTGATACAAAGGGAACCGGTTGCGATTCAGCAGCGCTCCGCGAGACCGTGGTACATCTTCAGCGGGCCGAGAACCGAAACGGGCCCAAACTGCCTCTCACAAGAAACGTCGCGAGACCGATTTGGACGAAGCTTTGCAGGCTTTTAAAAACAACCAAAAATAATATATGCATAATTTTGTAGCTGCCGTAACTCAAAGTTGAAGGGTAGAAGTCACGATCCAGAGTTCGACTTTTGGAGAGCTAATTTGAAAATAATTAAGTAGAATTCTCACTTTAGATAGCTTGACACTTCGAATGTTATAACATGTAGATACTTTATTCTGGATATTTTCTCTACTTTTTGCACATGGTTATTACAAGTAATGTTAGTATTTCGCAGCATTCGCTATCTGAGGCTCAGTGGGACAAAACCGAGCAGAATTGATTAGAGACACGAATCCAGTTCAGATTGAAATAACTGAGAATAAACAAAAGGCAATACGACAGGTAGAGCCAGCAATGCGCGATGATTGCGACGGGCAAAACGACGCGATTACTCAACGCGCCATTGAGCAATTGTAGGAGGTAAGAGCGCTGTCGTCGGGGTTTGCACAACAACCGTGGACACGTGACACGATCGCTGGTGAAAACGCGCAAGGACGCATCTGGCAGATATAAATTGTCTCCTGGGCTCGGGACGCGAGGATCTTCGCGTGCTTTCGCGCATCCTCCGCGACATCCTCGCCGAGCGTCCCACGGTGCCCGAGGATGTGTAACGCATCAGTCCAGTCGAGTTTCTCATCGACGAGCCGCCATTAGCGGGTCTGCAGGAAATGGAATATTTCTCGGAGCGGATGTTGCTCGATCGAGTGGAAATCGACCGAGCGAGACGGCCGTGCGATTCGAGGCGGCCCCGAGTCCTCGCGACGATCGTCGTCCATCCTTCGTTCCCCCTGCGGAGAAGACACCAGCTCCCTCGGGATTAAATTTACCTCGAGGAGGGCTCGGAAGTCACCGCGAAAGCATAATAGCGGAGGCGTGAATAGGCTTGGCCAGAGAGAGGAGCAGCGCAGGAAACTGCGGAAAAACAAACGAGAAACGTGTGCACAGACGGAAAGGCAGCGAGGGCTGGGTATGTTCGCCGATGAGACATAATGAAACAAGAGCAAACGAGGGCCCGGAGGAAGGACGGCGGGGGGCAGGGGACAGGGAGAAGGGTAAAAGCCAGACCTTTGATGTTTTCACGTACAAAGTCGATGCGTTCTGGAGGTGGTCCCGACAGTGGGAGGCCACAATGGCCACGCGGAGTCCTACGAGGTGCTATGTTCACATCGTTCTCCATACTCAATTATCATATTGGGTCTGAGACCAGTTCCGTTTGCCCTCGGACCTCGCCACCCCCTTCGCCTAGGCCACATTTCTGTCTCCTTTTCTCTCACTCTCTCCTCTTCAATTTTCTCCCGCATTCTCTCCGCCGTCGGGAGCATCCCTTCTTCCTTCCCCCGCCCTGTTTCCTTTCTCTCATTCCCTGTGTCTCTTTCTCTCGTCTCGGAGCGTCGCGCATTCATTCTCCCGCTCGTTCACTGTCTCCCATAACCATTGTCGGCCGCATGCTAGCATAATGCATCTTAAACGGCGGCGCCTCAAAGATCGACGCCTCGGCGCGGCCTCTTCGGAATTCTTCAATATGAATTAGATCCTCGAATGGGGATTCTAGATCGATACTATGATCGCGGCAAGGGGAGGACGCGCGGGGTGGCGGATAGTCAGACCGACTCTAGTATGTATTTACTTATCTATGCGATCGAATATTGGAATACATTTTTCCCGTGGCGGCGACCTCTTTCCCTTCCCATTCAGTTTTCTTGGAACTTCCGCCGACGGTTTCCCACGTTCGAGTCCGCCGTACGGATTCGAGTGTCGATCGCTCCACGCCATCGACTCGGTCAGAGGGTCCCTTGAATAAAAGAGAGTTCGGCGGGTTAATTTGGGCTACTGCTAGGGGTAAGTGGTTCTTGACCTGATTCTGCTGATCTGAATATGAGGTAGAAGGACAGTGTTATCTAGGGTCTAATGCGTTGAGACGACGAGTACAAAACTCATTGATGTATTATGGAATTTATTTTATTGAAGAGTCAATAATCGTAGCTACATGTAGTTTATTGTATTTCTACTTAAAACTGATTTTGTAATAACTAAAGAATTTTTTCAACTAGATACTTGTATTCATATCAATTCGCAGAATACTGTATAATGGAGAGAAACAGATAGTAACAATGTAGGATATATTATGGAAACCCGTTTATAGCAAAATTATGGAGCCTTTCATTAGTATTGAGTAACGTTCCTGGGGTTAAAATTCGCCTGCTTCAAATTGTGTGTCATTTTTATAAAGTGATTGGGTGGATATCTGTCCCTCCATTAGTTGCATGTTTAAGAACGTTACGTTCTACAATTTGCCTTGATAATTTTATTTACAAGAGGGTAGGAAGTCGCAGACTTAGGTTTTCATGTTTCACGATTCATCCATCGCTAATGAGTCAATATGTTTTGGTCGGAATATTCTCCTTCAAACACACAAGCATGCCTCAATGTTGTCTAAGGGGATGATTCGGCTTGTTTGCGAAAGTCATCCTAATAACATCATAGACCGATCGGTTGCGTTACGCCCTAGTAAACTCGCGTGTTTTCACGATGATCGCAGCTTTCCTGTACAATCTTCCCATCCCTGTTAACTAAATATTTTCCTTTAAAGCAAATGTTTTCCATCAAGTCCGAAACTTTGCCTGCGTCACTCCACTGTACGGGGCCGAAACACCCTTGCCCTTGCGTCACGGTATCTGATTCATGCGTTGAAACAAAATAGCTCAAAGTGAGTTAATTCTTTCATCTATTATAATATTGGTATAATATGGGTATACATAGAGGAGGAAAATAATTCTTCCCCCACACAGAAGTAGTCGCATTATCAATTCTTCCGATACACTTCGTTAGATATCGATCTTCTCACAATTTAATACATGCTACAACCCTGATTAGAATACAATGTTGCGCGTACGCAACGCTGAGCATAAAAGGCTTTATCATTGTGACAATTCATTGAGTATATTGAGTATATTGAGCAAGAGAAACACAAGAACAGTTAAAGAATTGCGTCAGTCGTTCTAGTCTTCACTATTTATTAAATAAAATCATCTAGACACTTTTCTATGCATGCTCGTTTACTTCATCCTGCAAGAGTATTTCACGGAAGTCTCAACAAAGTAAAGAGTAGCGAACTTCCGCTTGCAACGTGTGCAATTCAAACTCTCCTCTACAGAGTCCATTAACCCTTCGTGGGTACACTGGGTCCATTTTGTCCGCAGTGAATGCCTATTTCCTTGAGAACTTCCGAATTCTTATTTTTTCTAATTAAACCTACACTCTTTTAACTGAAATAGCGCTAGGACATTAAAATAGAAACTTCAGTGAATATCGCAGAATTTTGTCAAATTTTGTAAAACTTTAAAATAGTAAGAAAAATAGTAACAGAAAAAATAGACTCAGTGTGCTTACAAAAGGTTCGAAAATCAAGTGTGCCTATAGAGGGTTAACACCCTCGTTACCTCCACCTCTAATCAAACTAAAATAAAGTCATCCTAGTAAACCACAGTCGAACGCAACATTGTAGAGCCAGCCATCGATTACACCTGGAAGAAAGTGGCCACCGCCTACGCGTAGCCGAGGTGGCGTCGATCGATTCACCCTGAACCATCGAGTCGCCGCGTATACGGGCCGCGGTGTCTCGTTTCCGCCCGCGGCACGCCGCCTGCTCCGATCCCGCTTCGACCACCGTCATTGACGGGGCCCTGCGTAGGAAGGTGTACGATCCTTGCTCGCACGCGAACAAGCTAACTAACGTTCCCTCGGCACGAGATCCATTCATTCCTCGGCAGCGACTCAACGACGGGGGAACCGACCGCGTCGCGGGGAGGTCGATAATCCAGAGGAATCCGGTTTCAGATTCCACGCGACACGGGGATCGTTCAGGCGTCGCCTCGATAACGCCGAGGCCTCGCACGAGCGATAGATTAGGGCTGAAGGCATCGCGGTGGGATCGATTTCAAAACTTCGCTGTCTATCGCGGCTCGAGGCGCGTGTTCCGCCGCGTGGACCCCGCGTATTTGTTTACGGGTGGCGCCGCTTCGATCGCGCGTTTTATCGTCGTATTTATAAACACCGAGCCACGCTCCCGCGGCGTCGTCTCGTATCTGTCGCTGTTGCGTCGATAAAAGAGCGCGCGAAGGAGAACAAAGAGGGCTAACGAGCGACGGAAAGAGAGAGGAGGCGAGAGAGGAGGTGAGCGCATACGAGCCGACCGTGTAGATATAAAGCGGGGCTAAGCGAGTGAAAGAAAGGAGAGAAGCACGGGGAGGAAAGGAGAGTACCGTGGCGCGTAGAGAAGCCCACACGAGTCTGGCCGGATACTCATACTTCCGGTCCTACACATGGCCGCGCAGCTCTCCGGCTCTGTCGCGCGCGGCAGCCTCGCCTTGTCTCTCTCTCGAGCCGCGTCGCGCGACATTAGCCTCCGCGTACGGCTAGAACGCGTACACCACACCACCGACTCCTTTTCCCTGCCCCTCGGCCAACCAGCCACGCACAAAAGAGCGAACGTCACTCACACGCGACTCACGCCGTCCCGTTGCTTGCACGGACGCTTGCGCTCGAGCGTGTGCGCGCGGACAGTGACGTCACTGACGGCACCCTACGCACGCACGCTCATACGCGCACACAGACGCGACACGACCACGATCGAAGTCATTCACCAGCCACGTACGTGCTCGACTTCACGAAACTCGAGAAAAAGTCGAGGAAGTGGCTGGGAGAAATACAGGGGGACGTGGGGGGAGCAAAGGGGTGGACAGTGGGACAGTAGAATCTTAACGATCTAGACTATGGAACTAGGAAACGGTGAATTTTGAACACTGGGCGCGATAGGGGACGAGGGACAATGAGTCAGGCGATTGTACTGATCGTTGCAGTTTAGGTGGCTGTAGTGGGAAGGTGTGGGGGTGACGGGGGTAATTCGGAGTCTTCGTGTGGTATTGTCTATGCAGGTTTTCTTAGAAATTAGTGACGAATCCTTTATCTTGTATGTACGTATTCACACGTGCTTGAATATGAAAATGAAAAAAAATACTGACGTGTCTAATGCTAGGAAGGTGAGCCACAGAAAGGAAACTCTATATGATGGTTTATAAGATACTATACGTGTCTTATGAAAAATCTCTTGGAAAGCATTAGAGGCAATGTTATCAAAGAGACTTCTCGTGGGATACAAATAGTACTCACCTATTTGAAAATTAAATACCTATTTCCTCTTTTAATTACTTTTATATTCATTATTTTGTGCTGCAAACTGTAGAGAATCAAATTCTTTGCCAGTCATGCAATCTCCATCTTGCACCACTCAGTTCTAAAAAGTCACGGATGCGTAATATAGTCGATACCTCAAAAATAGAAATACTCGATCTTTCCTTGTGACCAAGAAAATATGGAACTCGAAACCCACTCCGAAACCCCATTTCCAAGAATCGGTGGAAATACCATCGTACGGTAAAATGCGCAACAATCCGGACGCTACAGCGAGCAGCACGTCTGCGCGGTTCACTAACGAGTGACGAAAAACACATTTGGCGGCTCGTATGCCCAAGGGTATCGCTTTACACGGCATTTGAGTGTTTGCCAAGTACGTCAGCGTACTTGTGCCACCCACCATAACTCCGTCGACGCAGGCCCTTTTCCAGAGAGCCTGCTCGGCGTCGCTCGCTAGCTACCGTTCCTCCTCGAGGCTGCAAGAGGTCCGCTCTGAAATCCCGCTGTTTCAGGGAGGCCGAGTTCGCCCGAGGAAGAAGGAATCGAGACAAATTAACGGCGGGGGTTTCCGTTCGTCGTCGGACGCATTTCGATGAGACAGATTTAGACGGGAAGAAAAAGTGGGTGTAGGGGATTACGTGGCCTGTTTACAGAGAGAGAGCGCCGAGTGGCAACGCTCCGCTCGCGTCATGGCGCAAAAGAGGGGCTGCTGTGCGTGTGCGTGCAAGAAGAAGGCGAACGAACCGAAGGAGGAACCAGAAGGGGAGCGAGGGACGACCAGTAAGCGGCCACCAATTTGAGAATCGGCGACGACCCTGGGCACCGACGACTTCCGGTGGTTCCGTTGACCCCGCACAAGTTCGTTACTGCGAGCGACGACTCACGCCGCCGAGGAACGCGCGAGCGACCGTTGCTTGAGAAAACGATACAGCACCGTTTCCAGTATCTCTGCTTCGTTTTTTCGAAAAGAAGAAAACTATGAAAATAATCGAACTTAAAATCTCTTCGCGGCATTTCTCGAATTACGCCCGCTCCAATTATGACTGGGCTGAACTCGCCGAGCAGACGGGAGCGTAAAAATATCGTGGAAAAGGCGCGAGGAGTGGAAATATTGGAGCAACGTTGAATCGAGGAACGAGTGAATCGGTGCATCCGCGGCGGCGCTAGTTAGCGGATGTTAAAAGTACAGGATACGGGCTGGGGCGAGGGGGTGGCGAGGAGGCCGTATTAGTCGCAGGAAGGGTGGCGATGAGGAAGAAAAGAGGAAGGAGTGGCAACGAAGAAGGCGACGAACTGCGCACGCGCTCGCTACGTGTTCGCCGCTTTATGAATGCACGCCACAAACGTGCGCGTCGGCGTACGTACGCGGTCGACGGTACATTCATACGGACCGTGAACGTAGCCGCCACCGTCGCGTAGTGCGTAGTAAGCGCTCACACTCGCGGGGCCAATGTCTGCTTAGGGTGGGGATTTACTTAGAACGTTGCTCTGTTGCGCCAATCGTTAAAACGACGGCTGACGGCGCAAGGTTGTTAGCATTTAGAGGTTACGGAGAAGGAAACGTGCTGGAGAATTATTTAGCGAAATTCACCTCTTTTTCGGGGGCAGTGATCTTTGGTAAATGGATAAATGGTTTGGGGATATTGATCAACGTGAGGATGTGAAATGAAATAAGTCGTATGTCATATTTGTAATATTTCTATGTAATACAACTTCGAACTAGTTAGACTTGTACTATAATTTAATAGTAGTCTCACGAAAATAATTGCTTCAGGTTTGAGTCCCGTTTTGAACGAGTTAATAGAGACCCTACTATACTGAGGTTCAAAGTTTTTGAACCTTCGTTTCGTGTTATACGCTTGCATCTTATTGTAATATAGTTTAAGGAAAAGATTCCTTTAGTTCAATCTGCGTCTACAAAAAGCACAAATTTTATCTTATAGACTCTACTGAAGACAAAACCACAGGCATATTCTCGGTCTTTCTCTTTTCGAATTTTTATCATTTTTTATATGGTAGAAGATAGTAACCGATGCACAGCATTTACTGGCTATAATTTCGTAACGAGCTTACAGAGAACAACAAGCTACTATAATTCAAGCGTTGATAACTGCATGCATTTTCGTCCCATCAAAGCCGAGAGTCAAAGAAACCGAGAAAATACTGTAATACTAGAAACGCAACCTACTTAACTACAGCGCACAGTCACGATGCGTGACGCAAGAAATAATTCTCATCAATCCCCAGCAGATACGACCAGCATCGATGTTACCAAGAAGTCGCGTTTAAAGTACATTAACGACTAACGATCGCTTTCAGTGCGCCAGACGACCACACAAATCGCCGTGACCGTATCCACGCCTGCGAGTATTGACGTAACAATAACCGCACGCGTTTACAGAGAGTACTGGCATTAATTCACAGCCTGTAACGCTCTCGGCCCTCCCACTCGCGTTCCCCTCGCCTTCTTTCTCTCTTTCGCGCACACGCGAAACCACGCATGTGCCACGTCTATGTGCAATAGTTATTGCACCCGTTGACATTTTTCAGCGGTTCGTTCACCGAGGCCGATAAAGCGGCGCTCGAACCGTGTCACTCGTTTTCGCCTCCTCGATTCTTGAGACAGCGCAAATGACGATGTCAGTGTGAGCGACGGGCCAATTAATTAGTCACGAAAAGCACGTTGACTGTTAACGAGCGTGTACTCCATCACAGTGCACGCTTTCCACCATTGAGTTTCGACCTCGAATAATCGACCCCTATTCTTCCTTCGGCGCCGACCTTGTGCCCTCCGAGCCGTCGACGCTCTTCGATCCTTTGTTCGAGCCTGCAGTCGCTCTGGGTTTCCTCGTTTCTCGACCAGCGTTTCTGAAAAATGATACCCATCTGCAGTCGTGATCCATCATCGCTTGGATTGTCTCGAAAGGAGGCCAGTGCACTATCGCCCGCATGCGTGCACACGCAGAAGGCACAGCCACCCTGCCCAGCCACCCCTTCTGGCTCCCCAAAGCTCGTTGCAACGGTCTCTGACCTTCTTTCAGCTCGTATACATCGCACGGTGTGGTGAATCGCCACTCGAAGTAAGCAAAACTTGAGAAGATGAATTTTATTATATTTACAATTAGGTTATGGAAGTTACAAACTATCCACATGTAGAACTATATAAAAATTTTGTTTTCAATACTGTCAGAGGAACCTTTTTTCAAGCATCAGGTATTTCTAATGTCTTTTTTCTGTTAATATCTTTTGTATATTGTGCCATAACGATATCTGCAATATTAGTACACCCAGCTCAAACAAATCTGGCCACATTGATAGTCTCTATCTCCTTCTTACATGAGAGCCATTGAATAAGCGAAAAAGAGATAGAAACTATCAATACAAAAAGAATCGTTTGAGTTGGTCGTACAACATAAAATACAAAATATTTGAAGAAAAAAGGATTGATAAGTACAATATTCTTTATGATGTACAAATTAAGGCTGTGTACTTTATCTACTTTTAAAAGAGATCTGTAGATCAATTAAGTTTAAGTTGCTAGCATGTTATGAAGTCAGTAGGCTTTATAAAAAGAACTTATGAACGTTTTCTGTAATTTTAAACCTTTTTCAGTAAGTTGCAATAAAAATAGAAAAATTGTGCAACGGTCGCTAAATCGACTTTCGCTAAGCAAGATTGCCGACTCGACACGCAGTGCGGCTCGATTGCGACTCGTGCTACGGACGGATAATTGCGCTCACGCAACTCGACTCATTGACGCCCCCCTTTTCCAAGCCTACCCCCGCGTCCGCTGCGGTCCATTCACCGGATCCGCGAGGCGAACGCAGCCTGGCGAGAATATCTATTTGTGCATGCCTCGTCGCTACCGCGAGGATACGGCGAGGGGACGGGTGGGAAGCGAGAGCGGATCCCAGAAGTCAGATGGAAGAAAGGACGCCTCGCATAAATATGTGTGTAGAGGCTGTGGAATGCGGGGGAAGAGGAGCGGCGCGGGAGGAGGAATTTCCTGTTGTGAACATCTTGGGATGCATCTGCTGGCTGCCTCTTAAGCCGGAGCCACGCGTGCGAGTACCAATTAAGGCGCCACGAGGCGTCGTGATTGGCCCCGCGGGTGCAACCCTCCCTCTTCCCTCTTCTATCTTCGGTTCGCCTCTCGGCACAGCTTGCCTCCTGGCTGATAACGTAGCCCCGTTTGGAACCATCGTCGACCGATAGTTTCGTAAGCCGTCTCGCGGAGTTTCCGCTTTATCTGACCCCGCGACTCGCTGACGACACCGCCGAACCCGTTTATAGATCCCGATTTTCCGCCTCTGCGACCCTTTTCCGTAAATAGAAGGCAAGCCTCGGGTCGCCAGAAACACACCTTGCGTTCCATTTACGCGAATAGGAGCCCGCGTCACCTGCGCGACACGCTAGTTCAGGGCGACAGCGCGCGCCGAGAAATATCGCGTCCGCAGAGAAATCAGAGATAGCGGGCATTCGTCTTCCCTTTTGCTCGCGGACGGGCGTCGTTGTGCCTAAGTGCCCCAGGTGTGTCAGGTGGAGGAGCCTCCGAAACGGAAAGGGGAAGTGTCCTGAGGGAAGGAGACGGGAGGATGAAGGCTCGCGGGCAGTGATTCATCGAGCGAATCTCTCTCCATTCGTCGTCAAACGTCCCACGGATAAATCTTTCCTCCTTCGTGCGCGCGTGCACCTCGATCGTTTTGCTCCTACTTCTTGGCCCCCCTGCGATTGGGCGATAGAAGCGACGTTCCTTTCTGGAAAAGGGAGGGACTCGTCATAGTCGCGATCGCGCTTCCATCGATTCCTTATCGAGCGCACGGTTGTGGGTCTGCAGTTAACCCTTTAACAATTTGGTTTAGTCTGAGTGAAACTTGGGCAGAACGTGAAGTATCGAACTGTTTGGTGGAAATGGTAATCGGACACGGTGATATTCTAATTTATTATTTTATACTTATTTTTAAGTTTTTATCCTTTACTGGGATCGTTCATGTTCAAACCTAATCTTTATACTGTTTTAAGCTTTTAAAAATTTTTAAAAATTCTAGGATGCTGATTGAAGTTTTTATTAAATTACAATGTAATTGTTAAGTCAGATATTACAAATATTTATCAATAAGAATTTGTGCAAAACTTGATAAATCCACAATTTCACTTATATCATTAACAATTCAGTAGCTTTAAGTTTATCAGTACATGCCCTCGTTTTTTATATTTTTTTTTTATTATTGCTTTAGATCTACAATTTAAAATCCTAGTTTTGATGTATTTTTGATATATTAATATAGCGGCAAAGGGTTAAGAGACCATGTACGATGGAAAAATGTCCACCGAGGGGACGCCGATGCAAACTGAGACGCGAACGTTCGGTTTGCGCGCATTCCATCACGTTTCCGTGTCTCTTTATAGGTTAGCCTGCCGCGCCTCCGCGCACGCGCACTCGCTCGCATCGGCGTCAGCCTGGAAATTTCAAATCGAGAGGAAGCGACTCGGAACGAGGGAGAGAAAAGACTAGAACTTTCAGGCGCGTGCTTGCTATGCAACATTGTTTATCGAGATGCAAATTACATGGTCGATATTATGGTTCTGTGATATTCTCGAATGGATATCGAACCTCTGGCCACAGTCGTAAATTATCGTCGACCTCTGATCGGTTCGATCATAATTTCAAGGTAGCTCGATCAAGCGTAACGACAAAGTTGCAATTTTTAGTTCCACCTTTAATTCTGGGTTGAGGAAAAAAAATGTACAAGATGTTTCGAGACTATCAAAGCATTATTTATTTGGTAATTGTATGATTGTATTAATTAATCATTGTTTAGGTTCTAGGTATGTTTGTGAGGTACTAATTAATAGATTAATTCATCATTTTTTTATGATTCTACTCAAAGAATTGCGGATCTAGAAGCAGTAAGGCAGTGAAGATGGAATATCAAACCAGTGCTCTGTTACTTATAGACTACACTGTATATTTAGATATTGCTCCATAGTTCAACAGTACCATTACTATTCTACACATATCTATGATTGTGAAGTAAAATGTCACTTATGTCACATGTACAAAAACTTTGGCTTTATGTCTCAATTAAAGACTGTGACATAGTATTTATATTTTTAATATAAGCAGGTCAGATCGAAAGAACTGTTTCCCTAGAAAAGTGAGAATATAAATGAGACATGCACGTGCATAAGACATTATTAAGATTCAAAACTTTGACCGACGATATCTTGAAAATAGAAGTAGTTGTGTGATCCATTCCTTCTTGGTTTATAATCAATGTCAACTAAACATTTTTATTTTTCAAGCTAAATATCTCATCTTAAGTACTTGAAAAAAGTCTTCAATTGGATCATTTTACATTTATACATTTCGATAAATTCCATATGTCGCAAGTGTACTAGAGGATCTCTGTCAACTTTCTACTTCCGCCTCGGTGAACGCGAGGGAAAAAATAAACTTCGGCTGGTGACGTAGGGAACGCAGGGGAAGATAAACCGTAGGAGGAGGATACGTGCACGCGATTTCCGCTCGAAAGAAATACGAGACGAAGACGTCGTTTCAACCGTCGCGATTAATAATCCAATCGAGCCTCCTCGATCCTTCATTCACATTAAGTGTATCCCCTTCGCAAAAGGAATCCTTGAGCGGCCAACGTTCCGCGTTGCTGACAACCATTATCATTCCCTTGGATCGAACAATTTCACTCGAACTATCGACAGCGCGTTCAATTACCGTTCGATTCCCAGACGAAGGGGAACGCGATTACGCGAAACTGGAATAACCTTTCACTGGTTAATGAGACGCTGCCCGCGTCATCGTGTGCCCGCCATATTGAAATCGGTCCTTTAACTCGGGACACGTCGCGATCGTCGCTACGCCACTGACCTTAATAACTCTCGTACGTTCCTCGCGTACCTCGATGATGACGATAGACAAGGCCCGCCGTCTAGCAGGCGAACCGTGCGCATCAAATATGTACGTGCTTCTTCTCTGTCTTTCCTCCAACCGTTCGCCTGTCTCGTCTCCCTTTTTTCTCTTTCCTTATTACACTCGACATCTATCTCCACCGGATCTTTCCTCCTCGTGTCTCTCTGTGTACAAGTACACCTTACGGTCGTTCACACGAGCACGACCGATGGAATGCACGCCGGTGTACACACACGCGTGCGCCGCCGTGCCGAGGAACCGTTAATGAATCTTGCAGTTCTTAGACCGCCCGTGCGCGTCTCAGGGATCGCCGTGAGAGAGGAGGAACGGGATGGGATAAGTACAGGGAGAGATTCCACGCTTTGCTTTGAGAACCAAGGCTTTATTAAGGAAAGGCTCCTTTGAAGGAATAGACAAATTTTTAAAAATATATTCTAATCAGAAATTGCAACTGAGGCGCGTTAGAGGTAGCGAGGACGAACTCAACAATTCCAAAAATACTCTTTATTTTATTTACCCGTATAGAAAATAAATAAAAAACGTTTTTCTTAAATCTTATATTTGTTGAGTTCGTTCTTACTACCCACGACGCCTCAATTGTTCGAATAGAAAAGCTTTGAACAGCTTCTATGCTTATGCCAAAGAGGATATCGAAGAATGAAACGTGTTTGTGTCAAGGGAAGAAAATTTTATTTCTGCTTCAAGTGGAATTGCGATTCCCTGAGTCAGAATGATTTACGATGCAAACGTCGAAGGACGGCCCGTTGACGAGCCGTCGAAGGATCATAATTGTAGATTCCACGAGTCAGCTTTCTCATTTCGCTGGCGCGCACGCCACGGCACCACCCACGACGCCGTGCCCCCGTTCCGTGAAAGAAAGGAAATGTTGATCCCCGCGTGTACGTCCTCGCTGTTACCCTGGCAAAGAAAAACGAGACGAAAGTCGAGGTCGCATTTCGGCGAAACGTGGTGACCGCCTGCGACACTGTCGGGACAGAGTTTTCCCACACCCCGTGACCATTTTTCTTGTCCCCCTCCTCTCCCGAATACCGATAACCGGTTTTTCTTCCGAATTTCATCGACAATATTTACGAGCCTCCCATTCCTATGGATTTCTGTGAAATGCCCGCGACGTCGGTGAGCGCGTTCGTCACTCGAGTAAACACTTGTATCTAATCAATGGCCTGTCGGTCGGTCAGCTTGCGACAGAGCGCACGCTCGCGCGCAGAGACCCCGTCGTTTATCGCGGCGGAGCGCGTGAAAATCGGCCGCGCATCTTCCCTCGAGATCGGAGCAGCGCGAGAGCTTCGTCGCGGTGATTACGAGAATTCCCAGCCGCGGACGAAATTCTGTCCGTGTTTCTGGCGTGTCACGGGACACGTCAGTGCTCGTGCAGGCCCCGAAAGCACGCCAACGGTGGCAGGCGAGAGGGAACCACCACAGTCGGTACGTGGTTACAGGTCTGTTTGGCGGCGAGCGGTGGCGGTCCACTTCTGAGAACTAACGGGTCTGTTTCGGCCCCCTCTTTCCAGCCCTTTCCCCGTCTCACTCTCTCTCTTTCTCTCCACTCCTCTCTCGTTCAGCTCTCTTCCCCGCTCGGCCCCTCTCCACGCCGCTGTGTGCCACCCGCGGCAACGCATCGCACGTACACGGCGCGGGGCCGCGTGTGAGAGGGCCCCAGCCGTGTGGGTGCGTGCATTGCGCCTGCGTGAGTGCGTGTAGCGAGCGCGAGAGCGCGTCGTGCGCAGCAGCGTGTGCGCAGTCCGCGTCTGCGCATCGCCGTGAGCGTGACGCGCCACCGATCATTCTCAGTGTGGTACGAGCGGTGCCGCGATCCGGTCGTGTCGCGTTCCTAGTAGAACTCGGTCCCACCGATCCACTTTCCCCCTCCCATTCCTTTCTTTCGTCTTTCCTCCGCGAGACCATAGAGCGGTGCGCGTGTGCGCGAGTGTCTGTTGGGACTGGATAAACATCCCGTGTGCTTGGTGTCAAGGGCAAGAGAGAGAGCACTGAAATTCATCGGCACATGTATCGCTGAGTACAGTTCGTGTTGTTTGTATACAAGGAGCGTTAACGTCGGACGATCGTCCTCGAAGCGTGAGAAGGAGACACACAGCGGCGACAATGGTCTCGGGGACACAGAGACGCGCGCTTCGGCCAAGCACGTGGTTGGTCAGCAGGAACAATTTCGACGGGATTAACGGCTGCTCCGAACCGAGTCGACAAGTTCATCGAGACGTGCGCGAACGATGGCGGAACCCGTGGCCGGAAATCGTTGTGTCGGTTTCGCTGCTCGAGTCTTGGGCTCGCTCCCCGCTCGAGGACACTTTTATTTATGGCACAAAGTCGAACGTTGCTGATAGCGAGCGCGAATCGAGGAAGGTCTGTGCGAGAGGGACGTTGGATCCGATGTTATTCGAGCGTGACTGTGAAAAGCGAACGTTGTGGACGCTTCCCGTGGCATGTATTACCGAGGAAACGACTGTGAAGGGAATAAAGAAGAGGATTGTAAGGAAAAGCGAGGCTCATACGCCCCCGAAAAACGCATTAAAGGAGTAACGAGGAGCAGCGTGGCTTTAACCGGTAATTGGACCATTCTTTTTGCCATTGAGGTAGTAATGGCCCTTGTAGCGTGGTCACGCTACACTACGGTGCGCCATAGTACTATAGAGACTTCCGGCCCGTCGCAGGAAGTGAGACACACGTGTTCAGGCGTGTGTGTTCCCATAATACGGGCCCCGGTTCCTCCTCTACAGTGCGTTCCAAGTTCGATGGCCCGTACGGGAAGCTACCACGCCACGGATATAATACCGTTCTTCGTTCGTTCAGGGAAACATGAACCGAGGAAAAGTGAGCGAAACGTCAACGATCGGGCGATTGCGCTGACGCTGCATCCTCTATCATGAAGAGAACAATCATGAAGTACGTACTCACGCTATTCTATATACCTATATATTCACACATATATATCTCAGCCGAAATGATTCCCAGAGGAAAGAGTTTCATTTTTATTTTTTCCTGTTTTACAAATTGACGTAAAACGGTGTCGTAAAATTCACGATAGACAGAGACGGGAGAACGTGTTGCGCTTCGTATCCTCTAAAACGTCTTCGTTTAAAGCGTTGCGAGTGGTCATAAATCGCTGAACGAGCCCACACGTCGCAGCCCACTCGATCGCGCGCGCGCACGTAAGCCGCTCCAACTAACCCATTATTCCCACGATTTAGGAAAACGACCGTGTTATTTATTGATGGATCTCGTTAACCTTTAGCCGCTAACGACCGACCCCTGTTCCAGCCGAAATCCAAATCGCACGCCCCCGTCTTCAGCTAGCGCCAGATCTGATTATGAATGAATTTTCGGCGTTACATTCATATTTCCTGCGCCCAGCGTACGCGGCGTTCAGCGGTTCTCATTCCCAACGAGTATCTTGTAGGTTATTTCCTTGAATGTAAGCGTGACTTCTATCAAAGGGAATGAGAAACCGTGTTTCCACAACGGTAAATATAACTTCTTGCGTAACATATGAATAATCGCGACTCGACGATTACTTTCAATGGCAAGCTGCATAGAGCGCGCATCAAGCATTCATGGCTATGAATTCCCGAGTGCCTTCGGTGCCTTCCATTCCTACCTCTAGCGTAATTTCGAGAACGTTCGAATGCATCGAGATTAGAAAACGTATCGAACCGTCGCGCGCGTTTCCTGCCAACCAGCGTTCCCACCGATTCCGATCTCCAGCTCCCGTTTAAGAGTCTCGATCCATACACGCGAGGCATTATAGTTGGGTGGCTCGATTGCTGTGAACGCGAACTGTAGGAGGCTGACTTAAGGACAGGTACCAGTGGAATGTCGTCTTCGGTGTCGATCGCGCTCCAGCACCGTGTTCCTTGCCTTCTCGGGGCAAGCGTTGAAGTCTTTCGAGCTCGAGCGCGCCGAGCATGAGTGGAAACAAATTGTCATTAGGTTTAAAGTAGAACTGTGCATTTTGGTCATCGGCATTTTTACGTTTTTTCGTGAAATTAATTTAGAATAATACTAGCAGGAGATTTGTTTTTTAAATAATAGTTTAGAAAATAGTGGAATAATTGTTGAGGACCACGCGGGTTGAAAGAGGCCAGAAGCGAACGCGCAAGCTTCAGAGGCCTCAAGTTCATCGCTCCCACGCATGTGCAAACACGCGGCGCATAACACGAGGCATTCGTGTGCCCTTTCTCCGCATTATTGTCGGCGGTCGCGCGTTAGTGGGACCCTTCTCGCCCTTCTGCCGCCCGCTCTCGCGAGACGACGTTCCCGCCCTCCTGTGGGAAGATATACGATAGTACCCACGTCACCGAGCGAGAGGATATCCACACTCGGCTTCCCCGCTCGTCCGTTTCGATTTCTTCTCGTCCGTTTCCTCCCGCTCGCGATCACCGAAAGACGTTTCCCATCGGCGCAGGCCTGGCTGCAGATTTTTCTTAACCCCGACACGGAGAGGAACGCTCCGCTAACAGCTGTATTAACGCGAACGACGCTCGCGATTTACGACCGACCGATTTCCTCCTCCGCTCTTTCCGAGAACGAGCCGCTCGAAAACGGCCCCGTCGTCGGGTATTTTGGTCCAACAAAGCCGGGGCTGATTAAATACGCGATCGTGGTTAGCGTGCTGGCAATAAAAGCGTCGCGCCACGTCGTGTTTACGGCTGCTGCCCGTCCCGGAATCGTCCAACGCACTCCTCTCGTAGTCCCGCGGCTGCGTTTGATCACTAAATTATTTCGCGCCTCTCGCCCTCGCCCCACCAAGCCGCGGCGCCCACAGTGGCCTCCTCTCGATCGCGAGACGTCGACGAAACGCGAGCACTTTGTAGCGAAATGTTAAATCGACGCTACGTTAATTTTAGTTCTTAGGTAGATCGCTCGACGAATCCACGATCCTGAGTAATAAAGTAGATTCTGAGCTTTGGGACTTTTGTGCTTGCAGTGACGATGGGTCAGGTTCGTGGTAAGAGATTAGACAGTTATCGCGGGAAATAGAATTCTAGGAATTTCCTAATGTTTTCTTTTTTTTCGGGGTGCTTGACTGGGCAACAAATATTGAGCATAAGTGAGATACTGATACCAAGCGGTAGATAGAGAGATCCTAATGTCAGTAACGTCTCAGCATCAAAGAAGTACCACTGATACGTCTATTTATTTTAGATACGTAGAGCTCACTTCTCAACGCCAGTTCCAAGAATTACTGGGGATAGAGAGGGCCAGTTAGTCCAGCAAAATACCGGGCAAATAACCAGACGTTACTGTACTTAGGATCTTGGAGCATAGTTACTTCTCATCGATCGATAATGGCAGTGTTTGTTTATTTATTCATCAAAGCCCGCGAGTATCCTTTAGAATCAGTCTCCTCGGTCGCCTCAGTTCTCGATCAAAGTAGAAAGGTAAACAGTGCTCGAAACATGCAAATACTCCAATATCTTAATTAATAATCGTCGCGAGAGTCGCGGAGCATGTTAGGCGATCTTCGCGTATCGCCTCGGTAACGTGGCCCGTGGCTTGTTTACGTCGCGACGGAGAAGGGCCCTGGAAGGAGAAAAGGAGGCCCGAGGGAGCGCGCGCGCCTTCGCCGAGGAGCATTTAGCGCGGTGGGCGCTCTCCTCCGTCTTTCCCTACCCCACATCCATCCCTGCCGTCTTCTGCCACCTCCCAGCCCTCTTCCTCGGCAACCCTTCCTCTCTTCTCTCTCCTCTGGCCCGGGTGCGATGAGGACGCAGTGCGCGTTGCCCCCGGAGTGCATGCACAACGAGGACAGACGAAGCGTGTCTGAGTCGCTGGCCGCCATGACAGAGCGGAATGCATGAGAACGCAGAGCTACTGACCCTCTTGCCCTCCCCTCTCCCCTGCCCTGTCTCTCGCTTCCCCTCTCGCCCTTCGTCACTCTTTCTCTTGCGGACGTCGTCTCGTTCCCACTCGAGGGTTTCTTCCTCTCGCTCGCTCCTTCCATTCTACTTCGCTCTCCAGCTCGATCTTTCGTGCCGGGACCCCACCACTCCCTTTAATCTCCATATCAATCCCCCACTCGCCGAAACTGGCGTGCCTTTAAGCGCGCCGATTTGGAATTTTTTCGACGCCGTGACGCACCGCGTCGTCGATCGTGCCGATCATGTTTTTATTCTTCGTTTATTGCTGTCGCTTTTTCGCTATTCTGTTTTCACTTTTCCGCCCGAGGATTCTGAAATGGGAGAGGGATGAGTGGTTGAAGTTTTTGAGCGATGGATCGAGAAGATCGAGTCTTGTGTTAAGTCTCTTCGCGTTGAGGATGTGCGAGTGGTGTCCACGCGAGTCACGGGACGGATCTAGCGAATCCGGGCGGCATGGGAAAGCGGAGAGCCGCGTACATGCAGGTGCTGAGTGTCGGCGCGGCAGTCGTGTGCCAATCGGTCACATAACGGTCGCACGGTCGTAACACGACCGCCGCCACCGCCCCCGTGATGTCAGGAGATTGACGACCACGCCGCGACAACGACAATCATTCATACGATCCGAAGGAAGAAGAGACTGCGCGTGTGCGCCTTCGCGACCGACGGAAACGCTGGCGGAGTTTGTACTTTTCCGTGTATCTTAGCGCGTAGAAGGCTTCGAGCTCCATTGGATATTACATTGAATATTTAAATTTGCTCTGTGGATGTTGAATTCAATATTTAAATGTTAAATCGATGAACCAAAATCAGTTACATATTTCTGTTTTGAGGTATTGACATTCCAACTTTAGAGTTACAATTCTGTTAATTCTGTAAATTATATTTTGTAAGTTCTATTCAAGTCATAAATTCACTTCTTTAGAAGTGTGATTTATAGTCAAAAATATAATATTAAAATTACTATTTTTGCAACCTCGATGCAATCTGTATTGTGGGGAAAACTTATCGTAAATCTTTTCTCTTTACTCAAGAGAAACTAGTAGAAAACTTCCGCAGTTTTTGCAAGGTAACAACCCTTCATAAACCGATTAATCTTTTCTTTCTCACCGCGATATTGGCACGTTGAGGCTTGAAATATCTGAAAGAATATCTTGCGCTGTAACACAGAAGTATTGACAGTAACTTATGATTGATTTTACACGGTTCTTCCAGATCTATAATTCATTGAATTGGCAATGCGTCTGTACTAGAACTCAAGGTGTTCTTGATTTGATACAGAATTAAGAGTGGTCTCGAAAACAACTATTCTGAAAAATTCTCAAATAGAAACGTCTGTTTACTAGAAGACACTCGTAGATCAACCATTGTTTATCACAAATCCAGCGCATCGATTCACACCCCATGGTAAATGTTCTAGAACAGTGATCAGTTGAGTTCATGATTCAGAGCTCGTTGCATAGTTTCTTCCACGCGTTCCAACGGCGTAAAATCCTTCTTACGTCAAAGTTGGTCTGTAACTAGACTCGACTCGCGTATCGTATAAAGGGACAAGGCTCGGGCAAAGAAAGTTCCTCCAGCGTTGCATTCCTCGGGCTCATCAAGTTTTTACCACCTGTGAGATCCATGGAATTCCGTCCGCGATCGGCCTTGATCGCGTATCAATCGGTAATAGCCGAGGAGCTTGCGCAGGTTCGAGATAGCAGGGTGGTGGGTTTCGAGCGCGCCTTAATGCAGAGAGACGGCTCTTCTCGTTGGGTCGTTGACTCTCCGTTTCTTCTTTCTTCGAATCCTGGGCCCGGTCCCCGTCCTCCTACCAAGTTCCCCTCTTCTTCGTCTCTGTCATCATTCTCTCTTTCTCTCTCCCCTTCTGTCTCTCTTCCCCTCTGTCTTCCCTTTCTCGCTCTCTGAACTCCGCTAAATCCCTCTCTGTTTCCCTCGCTCTGTTTCACTCTGCTCTACTCTTTCCCCGTGCGTCTCTCGTTTTTCGTCAGTGCACGCGGATGCTTCTTTCTACTCCTTTCCTGCCAGACAGTAAACAACGCCACGCCGTACCCACTTCTCTCATTCATATCTCACACGAGCGCATCCCGAATTATTTGGATGCCGACGTATTTCGCCCAGCGGGAGCGAAACCATGCGTGCACCGAGGGGTTGCCCTGCCTTCTCCGCGTTGCTCGCGCTCCCAGTAGTTTTTTTTTTCAACGATTGCAAAGATTACCTGCGGAAGTGGGGATAAACTAGGCGCGAGATCTTCTATCGTCCGTCAGGGGAATAAGTGTCCAAGAGGACAGGCGTTTTTTATGTGTATTTATTCAGTTATGCGAAATTCTAGGTGCAAAGATGGTTTATTCTAGTTCAGTTCTTGCAGAGGGATTTATTGTAATAGACAACTGTGTAACTAAGTAAAAAGAATTTTAAAGTATTTGCGAAAGTTCAGAAGTAAGATTCCTTGAAATAATTTGAAGAAGTTACATATGGGAAGTATATTAAACCCACACTTGAAAATCAAACTCATAATGTAGACGATAGTAAATAAATTTTTAAGAACTGTTCATAAAAACGAGATATCTTAAATTTAAGTAAATTCAAGGTATTGTCTTCTGAAACCCACCCCTAGTATTTCTAAGCTCAATATTCAAATCAACACCTCCCGTTAAAGCGTGCAAACTTCTCCGCTCCTCCCACCACTAAAATAGTCAGACTTACTCCGGAACCCTCATAACCTCAGAATAAAGTTCCACCAGTTTCCCAAAGGAGAGGGACTCCAATCGCTAGCGAAGTTTACCAAAGCATACGGTTGAAACTCGCAGCCATCGGTCGGTAACGAAGGGAGAGCGATTAGAATCCTCGTCGGAACACCTGGCACCTATCCGCGCTGCGTCTCCCGAGTGTCCGTTCAACAGGTGCTCGGCGGTCGTGCGCGAGCGGGGCTGAAAAGGAAGCCGAGGAGGCGCGAGAAGGCGAAAGAAGTCGAAGGAGAAAAAGAAGATGCTAATTGGAGCGGCTTGTAGCGTTCAGCAGCGTGTGTTAACACGACTTCCAGGTACTCGTCTTCTCTCGCCTCCTTGCTCCCCGCCCGAATGAATACTTTCCAGTAGGTGCTTCCGCCTAGACTCCAGGGCAGCCCGCTTCAAAGACACCTTCGGGGGCTCGAACTCGAGGCTGGTGGAAGGAACACGCTGGTCTAAGGGGCGGCTCGAAGGGAGAGGACGAACAGAAAGGGGTGGGGGAACGGGTGTATGACAGGTATATAACGCGCGCGGCAGGGAAAATATTCGGAGAAGAAGGGAACCGTCGCTTTTCGAGAAACTATGAATGATATCCCCTCCTCCCGCGTTCCTTCCTCCCCCACGCCATGTTTTCTCTCTCGTCTCGACTCTGGTCGCCGCCCTCCTCCTCCTACGCCCTTTTTTCTCTCATATACACCCGTTAGTCGAACGCGCTGGACAAATATTTGCTCGAATTCAGGGCGACCGCTCGTAAATTAGAGAAAGAGCGCGCAGAGAGGACTCTGAAATTCTTCTTCAGGGCCGTGCCCCGGTTGCTTCCCCCCTTCCTCCCCCCCTCGACCCTCCCTCTTCTTTGGCTTCTCGCTTCGCTCGTCTCTTCCCGCGCGTTCCGCCGTGCCGCACGGTTAGAGCCTTTTTGGTGTCCCAGAGCAAAGCGGAGTCTTTGGCCTCGCCACGGCAGGAAATTAAAACGGCTCCTCTGAAGCTGCGCGGTTCCTGCGCTCACTCGCACGTGGCTTCCCCCATGAAGATCCTCGACCCCTTTGCTTTTGCTACCCGTTCGGCCTGGTATCTCGTTTAGGGCGCGGAATTCTGAGCGATGATTTTTCTGTGGACTTAGGACGCGAGGCGTTGCCACTTTTGATTGTGGAGGGTTTGCAGTGTGGACTTTGTTGCGATAATTGCTTCAGTGTGAGAGAGATAGAAATTTATTGCCATTGTGGGTCAATGATACTGAGTATGGTGGGTTAATATTATTCTGGTATACTAAGGGGATGTTCTTTGAGAGCATAATTCGAAACCTGTTAAATTTGATACGTGTCTGACATAGGTACGTCTCGAAGCTTAATATTCAAGAGATATTAACCAATTCTATTTTGAGGTTTAAAGAATCTTTTTCTATCTCCTGTCCTGGATTTCACGGACTGTTTAAGGCTTAGTATTTCTATGATTAACCTATCGATTGCTACTAACGCCTACATAGTGCAGACTATGCATTGAACTTCCATATACGTCGGCGTGTATGTTTAAGCCTTATCTTACCAAAATAGTTACACAGAGATCGCTCAGGGTTAAATGCAAATTTCGAGGAATTAGGATTCAAAATGAGAAAATTTGAATATAATTGTAATGAGGTCCCTCCGAGTAACCCCACTTTAGGTCTTACGGTAAAAGTTAAATCCATGCTAGGTTTATCCAGTCCAAGATGCATAAAAATGAGTAACCTCAGTCAAGAAATAACAATTGCAATACAAGGCCTCTCTTTACCAGAAAATTCAATTTCCCATAAATATCACGTTCAATGCCAAACAACGTAAGTCTCCCAAGTCGCTCATCACTTCTCCCCATTCCATCTTCCTAAGAAACCATCGCATCCTTAGCAACACCAACCACTCAATCGCCGCGATTCACAACTTTCTCCCAGACAGATAGTAGCCCGCCTTTCCGAACCCTTGGTTCTCGGCTTTCGTCTCGATTTCCCGTCCCTCCTGGGCCTATTTTTAGCTCGTGAATCATATCATTCGCGCAGCTCGTCACCAACGGATTTAGTCGGTCCGAAGCAAGGCGGATACCTTAACAGGGGCGGGGTCGAGGGAGCGGTGGACGCATAAAAGGGGGAAGGAAAAAAGCCCAGCACCTCGTGGGTCGCCGCGGCAGGCCAGCTAGCTCCGCGGAGGGAAACTCGTGACCAAATGGAGAGTTAAGTTCGCCCGGGTATCTCCTGCGAAGAGCCGCGCGCCTCCGCAGGGTGGGAAAGAAGCGACAAAGAAAGAGACGTCGTGGATGCTGCGTGGATTCCACGTTCCCTTGGATCGACTGGGGGGAGCGAGACGGCGTCGGGGGATGAACAGAGAGGAGGTCGGTGCGTTAGGATAGGAGGGGGGAGGGTTTGGGAGGAGGAAGGAAAAAAAGAAAGACGATTGCCATCCGCGGGCGGGGAGGATCAGAAACGTTGCTCGGAGGGAGGGCTGGGGGAGGGGTGGAAGGAGTAGAGTGGTGTGTCGAGTGGGGGTGGGGGCAGTGGCGATGTCCTAGCGAAGGTCACGGTCGGGAATGCGGTTTGCGTCTGTCGGTCCAAAGTGGCGTGCCGCGTTGCAGTGCTTCGCTCTTTCTCCTTCGCTCTCCCCGCAGCCTCTCCACCGCTCTCTTCGTCTTCCTCCCTCTCTCTGTCTCCCTTCGACCCGAGCAGGCTTGCTCGCTCTCCTGCTCTATCCCCCGACGCCGCAGCAGCGCAGACTGCAGGAATGCACCAAATGCACCGCACTGACCGGTGCTCATCCCGTTCCACTGCTTCCACTTGTTTACTTCGGCCGCGGTCTGCTCCCGTCCCGCGCGTCCACCTACCCCCCACCCTGGCCGCTTCTTCCTCTACCGCTTTCGCGTTCCCCGGCACACAAGAGGCCAGAGACTCGGCTACTCCTGTATCCCTTTTATCCCTCGGTCGTTCCCATCGGCCTCGATCCGCCCCGCCGGTTCCCAGTTCTTTCGTCACTCCACCCCCCAGGGGCGAGCGTTCACCCCTTCCGAGTGCAGTGTTTGGACGCCGTGGCCTTGCGATACGGTATGCGCGCGTACGCGCTCGCCTCTATAAGGAAAGGGCTCCTCCGTGGTATGCGCTACCTGGACGCCAAGATGACCAGTGTGTTGCACGTTCCTCTGTACTATTTCGTCCCCCAAAAGCGGCTCCACTTTTGCAGCGAACTTCCATCGATACTCCCATCGCGTGTTCCATTGTTCTTCGTTACCCAGTCGTCGCGTGCTTCGAGTGAATATGTATTATACCTGACCCATGAGAAGTTATCTGAAAAGCATTGCTATCTAGTGCTTCCTAGAGGACTTCTCGTGGCACACGAATAGTAGGTATCCGTGGTAGTCGCAGATCAGCGGATTCGATGATTGAGAACTTCGTCGAGGATTCAAAGGGGAGGCAAAAGAATGGACTGGCGATATCGCCTACTGAATCCACGATTCTTTTCTCCTGGAATATCAACGAATTCCATAGTCGGCAGCATTCCGCGAACCGAAGGAATTCCTCGGCCCAGCAGAGGGGTGCGTGATGTAACGCGACAACCGGTGCCAGTAGGGTGCACGGACCTCGGTAGGTTTGACGAACTCTCCGCTGTTCTCTGCGTCCTCCCCTCGACCTAGCCGAATCCCGTCGCGATCCTCTGTCTCTCTGGCCCTGACCCACCCAAAGGATGCAGTCAACCCCCCTGCAGTAGATGGGGTGCGTCGATGGGGAGCGGTCTCTGAACCGACCGACCGGTGCGTGGATAAGGAGGGTGGGACGCGCGCGCGCGCCCTCCAGGGCTCACCGAAAGGGGGTGTACCTAAGCCGTAATTGTGTGTACAGGGCTGCGTGGCTTGGTGTGCGTGGAATTCGTGCGTGTATCTATGCACGCGGGCCAGCCTGTGTAACGGCGAGCCGACGCTGCGCGGTGCAACGCACAAGGCGAGGGATGGTGGCGAGGGGCAGGAAAGGGCGGAGGGGGCGCGCGCGGTGCGTTCACTCCACAAATCAATACCCATTGGCTGCCGCGTGTGTACCAGCCGTGCACAACGAGCGAAACGTGTCACCCACCGACCCAAACCCAAAGGACGATATAGCAGCTGCACGCACGCCGACAGCCGGCATATGTCGGCCGATGGCCACCCGTTCGCGCTACATCTTCGTGGATCTCGGTTCGTGTTCGCCGCGGTCTTCATCGAGGTTTTCTCTGGTGAAGAGAAAGACCCTTGTCTTTGGTTCAATGGCGCTGGGAATTCGAGGAATGCTGTAGCTTCTTTCTTCGCTGTCGAGGGTACGCGTGTTCGTTTCCTCGATCGGTTACGCGTTCGTCGTTATTGGCCGTAGAACAATAGGATATCGCTAGAGGGCAGGTATTTCCGGCACAGCCAATGCGCATTACCGTCCTTTTTTCTACGAACGAGACTCGAGCTATTGTTCCTACTCCGGGAGCTTGCTGCGCAATTACTCAGCAGCCCGCAGTGACGAATCCAATAACAATCTTACGACCATCTCCGCCGAGCAAATTTCTAATTTCCTCTCGTAGCGCCTCGTCTCGACGCCGTCGGTGACGGATCTGGCGGACGTCGGTGACGGGTCGACTTTCGTGACACTGATGATGGTCGAATCTCGGCCTAGTTTAATGAATGAGTACTTTGAGAATATACGCCATTCGACGCTAGAATACACAATTCTATTTATACTAGCTTAATAAGTTGAGAGAGTGAATCTATCATGGCTTAAAAATTCTTAATTTGGTTGTATAGTGTACCTTTTAACTATAACACCACGTCTTCAAGATATCTACTCTATGTTCATTTTATGCCTGAATGTCTTATATACGTATTTTGGACATCTTTAAAACATCTTGTGAATGTCTTTTAAGATGTCCTAAAGATACATTGATTTATAACTTCGGAGGTTTTTTAGGACATTTGTAGGATTTTATTAGATGTCCTTAAGACGATTTTAAGACGTCTCTGTGCTTTATAGGTACTTAGTTCGTATAATAATTATAGGTACAAGAAATTGTTAACTCTCCTTGGCAGATTTAAATCGTTGAAGACATACACGAAATTGTATTTTCTCAGGAATTTTCATTTTTATTGAATAAAATTCCAAGTGTTTAACTTAACGAGCTTAAAAGTTGTAGCATCTTATGTACTTGAAAATTTTCTCAAATTTTTGGAAAGGCTAGAACGATAAAAAAATTAAATTTCTAAATAACCCAATTGCGTTTCAGAGTCCGAAAAACAGTTTCAGTCTAACGGTTAAAAAATAATGGACCAATTTTATTTCTTTTTAAACTTACAACAATTTGCTCTGTTGCTTGAAGAATAAACACCTGTATCATAATTATACTTCAAAAACACAAAAACAGGACACTTCTCCCTTATTAGTCAAAATCGGGGAACTCGAAGCTTGTAGCCAGCCAAATAAGTGCATACTCTTGTCTTCGTATCATACCGATTGACAGTATCTCAGCGCTCGCCCAGCAAACCATCCTACTACACGCTCCAGTTAAAAAATTCTAACCGAGCAGCCCAGTGAAACATAGAATCGCGTTGCTCCATTTTTCCTTTCACTGAAAACGCGCGAACGGCCAGTTCGCCAGCTTGGAGCCCCGTAACCCTAGGCCAAAGTCCTCTCGGGGTCGCATCGTGTAACATCATCCGCGACGTGCTCAGCCGCCCTCCGTGTGCTTGTACGTCGGGCGTCGGTGGTGGGGGGCTTCATTCAGTGCGCCTCGGGTTGGCGGCGCGCATGCGCAGCCCGTCTCGCGTACACACGCTACTCACGCTGCGTTTCCCTTTCCTACTCTAGCGTTCCCTCACACGTACGCGTCACGCACGCGCACACCGTCGCACCTACGTACATGGACTTTGTACTCGAGCGTGGCTCGCTCTCTCTTTCTCTCTTCATCTCAATCGCGCGCCAAGAACGAACTGTACACCGTTCTCCACGGAGAGACACCGAAGTGTGCGATTACACACACCAATCTCTCGCGGCAATGCAATCGCGAGCGAACCTTTGAAAGAGAAGGAACGAGCGATCTGAGGGGAAGGGAGGGGTGTGTGGGACCCACGGTTAGGGGGGGGAGGGCGCGGTGCGAACGGCCGAGAGTGACTGAACTGCAACGACGACCACACGCCGCCAGCTATCCGCTGCGCCGCGTGCTCGAATACGCGCGCGGTTTCGAGATGCCCTGGTGGCCGTTTCCTTTCCTCCCTTCTGGAGGTGGACCTCGATGATCGAGGACCCCAGGAACTCGCGATGGGCGGGAATGTGTTACGAAATAAGTTACGACTCTGCTTGCGCGACGTTTTTTTTATTTTTGCGTAACGGGGGTACGTGGGACGTGATCTATAAATTTATGGTAATGCAGTAGAATCTCGATTATTCGTAGTTCCTTTCATTTAGAGTTACGTAGATCGGTGTAATGTCAGGGAAAGTACAGTAGAACGTAGGTTGAGGTTTGAATTATGATCTAATAATAGTCTTTCACGAGGATGTTTAAATCTAGTGTTACCTCATCGAGACCTGAAACTAACTGTGCCAACAGCTTTGTTAATTTTTGTTTTTTAATGGGATCGGGGCAATTGAAAGTCAGTGAATTCCAGTACAAGAAACTATTTTCTTTTTGTATTATTATTTATTCCTTCTACTTGACGCAAGGGTTCATTAATGACACCAAGGTTGTAAGTGATTGCTTCGGCAATTTTTTTTGGTAAATGAGATGTTATTTCTTCTACGAAGGTACGGTGTGATCTCTCACGATAAAATTGTAAGTGTAGGTTGGGAATGATAGTCTTAGGCCTGCATTCCTACTTCTTCTCCGTTTCCGCCGGAGCTTCGCCTATCATTTCCTGTGCGAGAGGAAAACATCCTTTTTACGAGGAAATAGAAAGAAAACTGGAAGACACGCAACGTCGATTGGTATTTGGCCGAGGATCGGTCGCGACAGATGGATACGCGCTCGCTGGTTGTTTACCAGCTGCGATTCGGCCGACAAAAGCGCGAACGCCTGGCCCCGAGTTTTCTTTATCGCTTACATGCCGCGCACGGTCTCGCATTAAGCGTGTACTCTTCTTTCTCGGCTCGCTCCTCCACCTCCGTCGCGACCTTCTGTTCCTCCTCCACCTCTGGCTCTTTATGCTGCCCTCTTTAACGAGAGAACTCGATTCGAGTCGACTCGTAACACGCGCCGCCTCGGCATAGCCTCGTGATGCATTGCTTCCGAGAAGCGATAGCGCTGGCTCCAGCCTCGCTTGCTTTGGGCCTCTATCCTCTCTGCTCTCTTGCTTCAGATCAACATAAATATTTCCTCATGAGTAAATCACTCAAAGCTACAAAGTGAGTTAGGAAAGCCACTCAATATAACCGAAAGACTGCTATATCTAAAAAAGATATATCTAACAAAAGACATTAAAGCCCTGAAAATGGAAGACCATCGAAAGTGAGCTCGAGAACTGGGGTAAAAGGTGACCCTGAAAGCTGTCCAACAAGCAAAGAAGCGACCGACTAATTGCAAGCGGCGAAGCTCGGCTACGACACGTGCCTGCGATAGAGCGAGAGCCACGATCGCTCCGAATGGGGGAGAGCGAGAGGGCAGCAGAAAGGAAGAGGGCGAGGAGACGGTGTGCGTATACGGGACAGAGCGGCGTAGTCGTAAAGTGCGGTAGAATGCACTCTGACGTAGGCTCTGTACTGCTTGGCGCGGCGCGCAGCGCGTTGCATTCCCCTGCGGTGCATTGACTTTGCCACCCCTCCTGCACCTCGACCGCCCAACCACCCTGCCTCCTCCCTCCCTCTCTCTCTCTCTCTTTCTCTCTCCTTCTCTCTCCTTCTCTCTGCTTGATCCACGCCGCCAGCCGCGTCGTTGCACCCCACCGCCTCCCCGGTGCAACCGCCTCCCGGCACAACAACAACATTCCTTCTCTCCAGAGTCCCTTCATGCCACGGAGACCCTGCTACCAGACTCTTCTCCGTCCCAGCTCTCTCAGGAGCGCACTTTTGCCTCTATACGTGTCCCGGCGAAACTGGTCGCCCGCGAATCGCATGTAAGATCGACCTCATGGCCACCGGACCAGAGAGATCCCTCCATGGCGAATATCTGGAGTCTGGTATGTAGAGTACCTTCTCGTACTCTTCGTTGTATGCTCGATGATAGAGTTATTGGTGATCGATATTATTCAATGGATGAACCACCCTGAGTTCAGTTTTTGTATCCATGAAATACTTTGGGAATTTTTTTTGTGTGCAATTGGTAAATGAGATGTAGCGATTTTTTCGAAGCATATTAAGAGAACTTCTTACTTTAGTTTTACATTTTTAGAAAATAGCGACGATATTCGCTACGATCAATAATTTACTTCGAAAGTTTACTTTATTGGTTCTGGTCTATGGTGATGCAGAGTTTGACCTTTGTAACGCGCTTCGAATGGTAACCAACATTGTGACTTTGTCAGTTTCGCGTTAATTGTAATAGTGATAGGAGGCTTATATAGAATCTAGTTCGATGATTATTCTGAATCTCCTTTATTTGACGTTGCATCTATTCAGCGTAATGGCAATAAGAGGTACAATAGAACACTGACTGAAACGTGAACCATGGTTTAGTAATATAGCATTGCTTAGTTATAATCTCGTTACAATATCCACCATATCTGGAAACTGTTTGGACCAAACAAGTTCTACTTCTTCTAAATTCCTTGAGCTAAGTTCTACTTCTTCTAAATTCCTTGAGCTAAGTTCTACTTCTCCTAAATTCCTACATGTAGCACAAGAAATGCTATACATCATCAGAAACAGTAAAATCAGCCATCAGAGAGGTACTTGAGGTTCCAGCCTTCTATTAAGCTAATTAATGGAAGTTCCTCTGTTTTCTTAGCGCGTACGTAAGTGTGTGTAATTCGAAGTTAGAAAATTATACACCATGTGCATGGGATTCTAACCACCTGCGACTGCGCGACATCTGGAACTGCTTCCACTTTGTTTCGCTGTTGCGAGGAGCTGAACACGTATTATTCACAGCTCAGGGAAAATAATTCGCAGCTTCCAGCCGAGGATGCTCGAAAATGAGCAATTACTAATTCGCGGCATTCAAGTGACCGTCCAACGGGGATAATCGACGCGTTACCAGTTGATGGATCGCCGTGTCGCGATAGGATAAATTATGCCGTTTTCACGGGATGTTTGTTTTCGCGTGGAACCGCGTTACATCGATCTCTCGCTGCGAGCGCAGCCACCACCGCTAATTGGGTTATTATTGCGCCTGGAACGTCGAAATCGTCCTCGCAGCGTATTGAATATGGCTCCCCTGCCACCTCTTGGCCCCGTATTTGCCGTGACGATTTCGAATTTGTCGATGATGCATTGTAAGAGGTTTACGACGGCCTAATGAGCTATAAAACTGTTTTTCGTGCCGCGTGGACTCGCCGAGAGGTTTCGGTCGGAAACTACCGTAATGACACGAGGACTGTCCCGAGGATAAGATAGAGTCCGCTGATCCCTGTGTCGGGCAATATAATAATTAGACGCAGCCAGGTGTCACGGATGATCCTCGGGGCCGAAGGAATAAAGCAGCAGGAGCGAAGGTTGCTACGTTCCTGTCCCTGGGAAACACCGGTCCCGTGAGCGTATTTCCCCGTAAATTCCCTTCTGTTTGAAAATCGACTGGCGCTACCGCCCTCCTGAGTTATTGCCCCATTTATTGACGGTGATTATACGTCAGGTTTCTGTTTCGAACGGCAAGGGGACACCTAACACAATCGGGGCTTTTCTGTCGCCGTTAACCTCGGGCTCGTTGATTACACCTTGTTGTTTATTAAACGCGCGCCACTCGAAACGTCACTGACTCCCTGCGCGCCGATCGTAAGCGGGATCCTTAACGTCGCCCAGGTAAACCGTGTTATTAATGTCTCGAGTCCGAGCAATCGAAGCTCGCGAGCACTTGACGGTTTAATTACTGGACAGGGCTTGTACTTTTGCGCCGAACGCGACACGATGGGCGAGAGCGTGTGGATACGGGAAGGGCATCGCTGCAGATCGTCGGATAAAAATCGTTTCCTGGAAGCAGGATGTTTTATCGATATCGGTGAATAAATACGTCCAGTCACGACAATTCTCGTTTATATTCGACCCAAAGGAGAACCAGTTCGCGCGAACGAGAGCAATTAATCGATGCAATGTTTACGCGAGACAAGTCTGGCTTTAGTAAAAAGAAGATAGTGGAGAGAATTTGGAGTGGAGGGCTAGAGGTATTTTAAAAAACTGACGATAATTTGTTTTTCTTTTTATTTATTAGAAAGATCACATCTGTTTTGTGGTTATTATTGACCACGATGACGATACATTTAGTTATAATATAGAATATTAATTAAGTACTGTAATTCATTACGTGAGAATAAGGGCAAGTAAAAATGTAATGAAAATTTGTGGAAGTGTTAGTGTATTCAGTGATCGTTATAGAAGAGACATATTCTGTTGTACATATTTCTTTATTATTTAACACAATATGAGGTTCATTGAGAGAAAATGAAAGGTATTTCTATTATGAAGTACGTTCCTTCAGCTTAATAGGTGACCCACAGGGAAAATGCAATTAGAGTGATTACACTTGTTTTTTCTTCTTTAGTTATTAGGTGTAAATCTGTAAAATTTGTATGTCCAATTTTCAATCTGGTGAGGATCACTTGTTCCCTTCTATTGAAAAATGAGAAGAGCATACATTTTTCCAAATTTCGTCTTCTAAAGGCTTTATTATTTATTTGTAGAACACTTGAAAGCCCTTATGGAAGATTGGCGTTCGTGACGATAATCTTTCCTCTTCCTCAAGGCGCTCTCCATTTCACCGCTGTCATTGTAACTTTGTTTCGCCGTGGTGTCGGAAGCGTTTTAGGCCTGGCCGATCTTATCGAGCGTACAAGATTAAAACCTGCGGCCTTTGTCGGGTCGGTGCGTGCCAGGGACAGGTGTCCCAAAGACGAAGCGGGCCCAGGGAAAACCCAGGGAAGGAATTCAGGAAGGCGGGCGTCGTCCACCGAAATATTTGTCCTTCGTAATAAACGTGGCGAAGGGGCGCGCCACCGAGTTTCCTTCCTTTTGCCCTTGTCGGTCATCAGCGTTCACGTGATCCCGCTCCTCGACCGTTGTCCTTTCCCTTTTCAACCGTGAACTCCCCTGGCCCCGACAAAACGGTTCGACGCTTATTTATTGTCACCGAGGAGCGTGAAACCATAAACCAATTGGACGGAATTCGCGTTAATCCTCTCCGAGCTTAAAATCACCGTTCCCTTCGTCTCCCTCTTGCTCCTTTCCTTTTCTACCTTCTCTTCTTTTCTGACCGTGGCTCGCGATCGTCCGAGTTCTTCAGGCTTAATCGGATTTTGAGACTCGCGAAGAAATGGACGCAAGAAAAAGCGTAGAGGTTTCTGAAGTGTCAGGAGCTCTAATTGATTTATACGAGAGTCCATCAAGCGGAAATTGCAACGCACTTGGTTAATTTAACATGTACTCTTAAACATGTTCAGAGTCCTCTGACTGATACGTAAGTTAGAACAGTTTGAAATTTCTCACGATGGTTTCATTGAATTCTTGTTGAATTTCTGTTCCCAAAATACGGTTATATACTTTGTATTTGGGTCTTCCCATGATAAGCAGGACTCGTCGAAGATTGCTGAGGGGGAATATTAGAAATTTCATGAATGATTGGGAAGAATTAGCGTCTACCTTTTTGGTAAACTGCACATGTGTTACAGTTTGCGAAAAACGCTCGATACTCATTTATCTTGTCGATCGTTTCTGAATGGTCATGCTTCGAGCTGATATTGATGACGAGGTAGTCCCAGTGTAAAATCCTCGCCACGGTTAACGGGATAGTCGAGCGACAGTTGGGGGATGTTAAGTTATTTGCCGGACAAATTGCGGTTTTCCCGCTTTTGTGTCCTCCTTTCATTGGCACGATGCCGCGCGGTATTAAGACGGATGAAATGGAAACGCGACAGATGCGTGCACGCGGCGAACAAATTTTGCCCCCTTTTTTGTTTCTTTTCCCGTCATTTTTCTCTGTCTGTCCTTTGGGCTCTCTGCATCCGACGAAGCGGCGCGCGGCGCACCTGGCGAGGCGCTCCCCCAAATTACAAAGCACCCAGATTTTCGCGTCCCTCCTGCTCCAGGGCGCATCTGCGGGAATTTTCGCGATCTTCGAGAGAAACATAGAAAAATAGAAAAACGAATTGAAGAAACGCGTGTCAAATGGAACAAAAGATTGTATTTTGAATGGCTTAAAAATCAGTTTATTGTTGGAACTACTTCAATTTTCTATGAGTCTTTTTATGTCCTAGATGACTTCTTGCTTTCTATTTTAATGAGAATGTTTTCGACTGAAACTTAGTATCTACCGTTAGATATTTTCAATATCTAATATTTCCAGTATTTTTTAGCTCAATAGAAAAAATTCACTTAATCATTTAGGTATCATTATCGAACTTCTTTATTCAAAAAAATACTCCTCGTTCTCCTTAGCTCAGAAAGTAATTCCAAATTTTTGTTCATCAAAATTCCCCTTTATTAAGCGATAATTTACCCACGTTAAAATGATGCTCCCCATCAACTCAATTGATTAGTGGATCAATAAATCTCATCCACGTATTTCTCGCTCAGGCCGTGTTCCCATGGCTAAACGCTTCCGGGACTTAAGACCTTGCACGGCTTCGGCCTGTTGCCGATCTCCTTTTACGGCTGCCACGAGGAAGGACTTTTCTCGAAAGGAGCTGTCTCGTCGTTCGTCGAAACGCGTCGTGGTCTTTCATTACCATGACTATGGCGAGAATTTTCCGGTGGAATATTTTGCAGCTGTTCGTCGCGGCGCGGCGTCCTGTCGCTCTTTATCTCCTCCGTTCCTTCCTTCCAGCCGATTCGTTAGCGCGCGTTTGTCCTCCGTGAAACAATGGTCGGTCGAAGAGGAAGCGCGGTGAAACGCGCGGGACAATCGGACGCGTCGAGAGAGGAAGAGAGAGGCGGCCACGAACGAGGGAGAAAGCGAAGAGGGATGGGGAGGGAGAAATAAATGGGGAGCCTAAACAAATCCAGGAGGGTAGAAAAACCGTGTGAAGACGAGCCCGTGGAAAGTCCCGTACGTGGAACCCGGTATCTCGTCGCCGCGAGTCGAACCCTAGCCTTTCAACCCTCCTGCTACCCCTCGCTAGAGAATGGACCCCGATCAAGGATCGCAGGGGGCTGAGGGGGATCGAGGGACGGCTCTTCGGGCCCATGGGAATTTATCTTGTCTCGCAGATTTCACTCTGCGCTTCCTTGAGAAGAATCGGTCGAACGCTCGCCTTGCCACCGACAGATCTTAAGAAAGGGGGTGGAGAGGGCAATTTGTTGGGTTTCCGGTATATCAATGGGGGATGAAGATTGGGAACTTTGACGTGTTCACAGACATAGTTTATATTGAACTTGAATAGGTTCTAAACGATTATGCTGCAATATATGGTTATAGAAAATAGTTATATTAAAATTTAATGTGTTTCAAATTCATTTTTTTTTGGTCTTGTTTCTTCTTTAAATTGTAGAATTTTATTTATTTAGTTAAACTTTAATAATCGAGGGCCAATTCTAATACCTACTTCCGACTACTAAGTGTTAAGTAATAGTTTTCATTATTTCTAGACTGCATATCTTTATGCATTTATGGGACATTTCAATATACAAAAGAATACATAAAATCCACATAGTGTGCAAAATATCGAAAATTAAATACACTTTACAATATTTGGCGATTGAAACAAGACTTTAATCACATTCTGTTTCCGTGATTGTGTTTATGAAAATAAGAATCGATATAAACATCTGCAGTCTAATTGCTATAATTACAATATGTTTCAGGAATTGGTACAGTTTGTAAAGGATAAATAACAACACATTAAAATAATTTATATTTATATCTATTTATTTCTTCAATAATATGAACACAGAATATATTATCTACTTGTGCGCTAGCGGTTTCTCATGTGTTCGATTTTCGAGGGAAGCTTTACTGGGGAAACTAGAAGACGCATTTTCGATACACGTTCGATTTTGCTATGTCGTACTCGTCGAATGTAGGTCGTTCGTGTCAAAGACGAGGTCGAGACGTCCGAGCCTTTGTCGTTTGGTGCCGGCTTGCTTCTTGAGATAACAGTTGACTTCCGGTGGCTGGAAAGCGCAGTCAACTTGTCCCTAACGCGGTAAACTTCGTCGAACATTGAACTACATCGAACATAGACGTATTAAACTGACAGAGCGATGAACATTGCTGTTGTAATCAGAAACATGATGTCTCCTTTTGACGAAACAATTAAGAAAACTTTGGTGTGATCGATCACAAGTGCCTATAGAGTTTGAAAACATCGAATCAGATTCGTAAATTTATATCCAACTCGTATCTAAGTGAAACTGATTTTAGATCAAGTAGATTCTTGAGATACTTTTAACTTCTTTACGTATGGACTTTTGCAGACATTTGGCTAATATAATTTTCTTTTTCATCATATTATATTTGTTTGTATCATCTCAAACGTTTGTAGGTATAATTAAAGATTGTATAAAATTCGGAGTATTCAATTAAATTTAATTTCATTGCATCGAATTTAATCACAAATAATATATCAAGTGTGTATATACGTAAAATGAAACGCATTACTATGCGCTAAAAATAACACAGAGTGGGCACAGAAACACTCAGTATTCATTTTTCTTGCTATATGTTACAATATATCGATTAGGTTTCTCCAATTTCACGCAAAGTAAAAATAACCTAAACACTCTCATCGACTTTTCCCCCCTGCTCAACACACCTTCACCGTACCATTTCCCGAAAGCTAAATCTCCACGATTCACCGCAAAGAACTAGTCCTGAAATAGTCTAAATCATCCCATCACGTTTATCTTGCATGGCCAAGCAGTTCACAGTGACGCTTCGAGGAATATTTCGTCAACGATCCACTTTTATCGTCGTCGCTCCCCTGGACGAGGCATTACGTCCGTTTCCAAGCTCGCCGACGTGAAACGACCGACAAATCCACTTTTCTTCTTCGAGCAGGCTACGAGACGCGCACACGCGACTCGAATACAGTTTATTCGGGGAGTCTGCACGCGACGTCGAAGACGCGATATATCTTCCCGTGGATTTCCCAACCGCCTCATCCCTCGACGCCCTCGTAAACAGCCAAGCTGGGCGTCTCTTGCTTGGCCCTTTTGCTCCTATGAACAATTCACCGACGAACGAGCCGCTAATGAAATTTCGAACGCTGCTGTAGAGATCGTGGAGGGATCCCGTAAAAGCGCAACGTTATCGTCCAAATAACGACCGACTCGCGCTAATGGAGCTTTGGCTTTAATATCGATAATGAGCACCGGCCGCGGGCGACGATTTTTACGCTGCCACGATCGATCCGATTAATTAGCAGACTGAAGCTGAAAGCTTGACTTTTCGCGGGGGCCACCTGTGTATCGACCGTATTTCCTGGAATAATTAATAATGCAGATGACGTTAGGGATTGAATGTGGCGGCTAATGAGTTGGAAGTAGACTTTGTGGTATTTGGTTTATTTTATACGTCACTGATTTTACAGAGTGTTTATTTAGTACGATTTCGAGAGAGGGAGATTTTCTAAAGCTTCGACATAGCGTGAAGTAGAAACGCCGCGATCGAAGCGTGGATGTTGCTAAATCGCTGATACGCGGTTCATCTGGGGGTCAAAAATGTTGCCGATAACCACGGCGATGTTTATATTAACAGACATCCACGAGTGAATTTTATCAGTATCAAAGGTCCTCTAGCGTCGAGGAATCCTACGAAAGCCCCAGCGTAAAGTGCTTTGTTCGATACAGGGAAGCGGAGTCACCTTCACCCCAACCCTCCGGCGAATCGACTTTCCCCTAAAATCGAAACCATCGCCCGAAGTCCGCCCGTCACGAAACCGCCGTCTTCCCTATCGATCTTACGAGCCATCCCGAAGCATGAACATGCGCAGCGAAGCGAAGTCCAGGCGTGCTTCAATTTTGGGCCAGGGGGTGGCTAGGACCGCGCTCCAGTTCCCCAAAAAAGGCAACGCTCCCTGAACGACCAGAGATCCTCTTGACTCTCGTCCTAGATCGCTAACATATCCCTAAAATCTCGCCAAAAAAAAAAAGGTGAAAGGTACGCGAGAAGAAGAGCGGTGTGGTCGACGTCGCCCTCGTGGTCGTCGACGACGACGACGTCGGTGGCGGCGGCGGCCATGTTTGCGCCGACAGAGTAGGCGTTCACGGGCGGTACCATCCCTCTGCACGTTCTCCAACGACTTTGGAGAACGGTCTCCCCCACCTCTGGTCGTCTGGTAAACTTCTGGTGGGGTACCGCGAACGATCTTCCGTTGGTGCCGGTTCTACCCCCCACCATGAGCTCGTCTCCCCTCTGCCCTCTCGTTGGTGCTCGGTCTCTGTCGCTCCCTCGGGTCTGATGTCCCCTGACGAGTCGTCTCCTGCCCGCCAGCGGCGCTCTCTCCCTCTGTCTCCCCCCACTAAGACGCTTCGACGCGTCGCATCCATGGTCTGGAGAGGGTAGCCTGCCACCACCAGCGTGGTAGGCCGCGTGGTAGGGGGAAGTCTTGCGAGGACGCCGAACTAGAAGATCGAACACCTCTTCGCGTATCTTCTCGTCTTCCTTCCTTCGTTAGACGCCGATGCTCCACGCTATTCTCTCGCACGCTCCGACACTTCTTCCCTCCTCACCTCTTCCTCCCTCCCCGTTCATCCCCCTCTATGGCGCATTATTCGTCGGCTTTTTTGCCTTTTCTTTTCGATTTTTTTTCTACATCGAAGAGAAGCGCTCCGCGCCTCTACTTTGCGATGCCGCCTCGATGGCCGACTGACAACCACTGACACCCGCTCCCTTTCGGGCTTCCTCTGCGAATCCTGATTGGCCCCCTCGGCTCTCGATCGTTAAGATTCGACCAAGTCCAGTGTAAGGAACTTCCTCGGCGGCTGGGAATTTGGCGAAATTAGCGAGGGATCCGGAGGACCAGCGAGGAACGAAGTTCTCCGGGGATTCTGGGGAATTTGGCGAGGGGTCCTTCGCTTCTTGTTAAAACTTATTTTCCAAGTTCTTCTAGACGCCGTTAATTATCGTCCAGCGCGGGCTATTTGCATTCACGACAGCTACGACGAGAAAATGTAATTTTCCTTGGGTAAAGTGTCGACATTTGTGCCTCTCGTGTCTGATGACTTGACAGGTTTTGCATTCTTTTTGGGATGCAAGAGACAATACTAGTAGGGCTAGGCTGTAGATTTATGCTGTATGAGAGAAAACATCGCTGAGAAATAGGTGTGGAAATGATTGGAGATGATCGTCCCTCCTCGAGAATGTGACCACGATTCGAAATACAGAATTCGATCTAAAACGATCGTTCTTTGTTACTTCAGTTAGTCGCCGAGGTCTTAAATAGGTAGAGGGATAGTAAATGTTTAGGTCAACTGATCTGCTTCAGCTTGTCTCACCTGAGCCCTTATCGCCTGCGATTCTGGCAGCCCGCTGGGACTTCCATTTCTGTTTCCATGGGGTTTGGTAGGTAGTTGTATTCTCTTTCTTTTGGGGAGGACTGGGTTTATTCTAAAGATAAATGGCGATGTTGGGGAAACGATCTGGAGGACTTCAAGGCTGTGGGTTAATTGTTTAATAATATTGAAAGCTGATTGGTCTTAAACCTTTCAAACTATATATTCTTTTTGTATTCTTCCTCTCTGCTGTATTAAAACGTTACAATCTGTACTTAAGTCGTTGTAATCTTGTGATTCAGAAGCTAGTTTTTTCTGTAATTTGACAAGAAATTGCATCTCTTTTATTCTGTATAGAAAATTTGAGATTTAACCGTGATCTCTGTTATTCTTTGTTACAGACAGGCAATCGGGAGGGTTTTGGTGGAGATATTTCGCACTGCCGTTAATAATGGAACAAAACTCAATGTCGACGAAGTCATGCAGCCAGTACAACAGATCACCCAGAATTCTGGTGAGTTTAATAATTACTTATGTATTATTGTAGTAATGAACTTAGCAAAAATTTATTAATGCAATGATAATTTTATATTGTCACAAAATATGAAGTTTAAAATTTTTGAATTCATCTTTCTAAAATTAAACTGAGTGACCTATTAACACAAAATAAGTCTTTAAAAACGTCTGCTATCAAGTTTGCTACTAATTATAAATGATATATGATAATATTTCACCGTAGTGTATGTATACACAGCCTGCTTTACAAGTAATTAGAACCTTTGCTGCTTTTAAATTTGAGTTATCATTGTTGTGAGTGAACCGAAAGGATTGGAAATACTTCTGAGCCAAATCCTTATTATAACACATTTGTGCATGAGTTGTTACATTTTCTTTCATGCGTTTACAATTGCTTTTGACTTTAGTATTGCTTTCTTATTTACTTCTGGCTTGCTCAAATCACGCTCAACTCTCACTGCTTTCACATAATTTTTGCATTATTTTGATTCAGAATATTGATCATTTCTATCTTAAAGAGATGAAATAATCACGAAATATCACTGAGATATCGTGTACATTGTACTTTTATTCTTAAAAATTCGTTTGACTCTCACGTTGCACACGTTTCATGGAATGCTCATTTTTCATGAGCACAAAACAAAAACTCGATCATTTACTATACCAGCGAAAAACTCCATTTTATATGTTGCCATGTTACCTCCAAGTAATCTTTCTTAATCTCACGTAATTTTCATGGTCAAGATAAAACCAATAAAAGGAACGAAATTTTAGAATTCCTCCACGCAAGAACCTTCACTTAACAGAACAAGTACAAATATTGAATCCTCTGGAGCTACTTCTGTCGCTCTTCGACAAGTAAAAATTAGACTACGTGACACATTTAAGGTACAAATTTCCAGAAAGAACACGTGCCACAGAGCATCATCTCCTTAGAGGAAGGTAAAACTTCCTTTTTAGGCGGTTCGCCATTTGTTTTTCCGCCTGTTTCGGCCTCGTTTCCCCCAAATGAGGAGCATTCCCGCAGGAAACCGTAGACGGAAGAAGCTTAAAAATAGGACGACTTGAAACAAGACAGAACGTTCCATATTGTGGGGGGTAAATGATGAAGCTGGTCGGGGATGCAGACGAGGCTGTTGCTCTGTTAGGTGACGACAAGATTGTCCCCGCTTCCGGTGCAGCGCGTGCCTCGCCGGAAGTCTCTCGTAGCTCTTCCGTGTATATTCATCAAGTATTTATACGAGCAAGCGTAACACGGTATACTTCTTTCGTCCCACTTCGGGCTGACGTCAAATTTAAAGTAAATACAGGAATAGAGGTTTCAGGGAATCGTAGTTCCCTGTTTTCAGGGTTGACGAATTTTTGTTTGAAACAGTACAGTCTTGAAATGGAGTTGACAAAATTATGGTTAGGTATATAGAAGTACCACACAAGCCATATTTAAAAAAAAGATTGAGTTTCTGCCTTAATTAAGATCTGCAGAACATAGTTTGTATTTTCAGCAACAGAGGATTTAAGTAGCGGCACTTTTCCCTTAAAAACCGAGAACTAATTAAACACAGATCTGTAATATAAGATGGAAGTTCAAAACTGCGAAAGTCAGTTCTTTGAAAATAAAAATGTACGTCTTATGTAGTTCTACCCCATAATTACATACTGAAGTAAGAATCCTTTATCTACTTTATGATATTTCTAATAAAGCGAAGAAATTATATTAATTGGCATTACAAGAATTGTTAATAGATTCAGATAATAAGATATGCTTAAAAAGTTCTAAAATAACTCTTTTCTAGATTCTTTCTCTAACTCTCCATGAACCAGGGCGTCGATTTTCATTCAAAATTAAAGGGAGACACAACTTATTCTGAATGACTCTTCCCCTCCATTCCATCTCCAATGCGGGATCGAAAAATATTGTTACATTCATAAGAAACACCTTACATCTAACAAACATTTTCAATCTCCAATATCATATATGAAACGTCTTGGAACCACCCTCAACTCTCAAGACGGGTAGATGACGCGGAAGTCGTTTGAAAGATCGAGTCCTTCGCAGAAGTCGAAAAAGACCGATCGGCGTGCTTTCCAGCGGTCGTTTCGCGGAACTGAAAAATTGTGTTCAAAGGTCATCCCGCAAAGTTCCGCCGATGGGTATCTACGTGAGACCGTCGCCCGTGGTCGCCGAACCTTTCAGAAAGCAACACCCAGGCTCGGATCCTTCCGTGAAAAACGTTTTCTTTTTACCTGGCTGCCAGTTCGGGGAAACGTGGAAAACGACGCGCCACTGCGTTTTCATCCCACTAATGGCTCCTTTCTTTTCAGAAGCCTTCGAAAACGCCTTAAGATTGTCCGTCCATCCTCGCCCCCGTGAAAACAACGCGTGTCCTCTTTATTATCTTCTGTCCTTAATACGGTGTGCCCATGGCGACAAAGGGAATTATACGAATTGCAAATAAACTTCGTCGATTTTCCTTGGTCTCGCCGCTCGGCGACCCAACTCGTTCAATATCCCATCGCTGCAGTTTTCGAGGAAGCTGGCACCCTCGCTTTTGGGCGTTTCCTGGAGGATGCAACCGCGTTGGGAGGTTGCATCCTGCGATGCATGATCCAAGAGGAGCCAGCCACCGATCCTGAGGCTATTTTTAGGAATACAGGGAACATCCTGCTCCTTAACACGCGCCAGCATCGATGTTTTTCCGTGAGGCGATCGAACGTGAGGGGGAGGGCGAGAAAAGAGGACTAGGGGCGAGGGTCCAGGACTCGGGGCACGCGACGCAGGCGCTCTTTTTCTACGTTCGCGTATTTTTGGACACGCTTCCACGGAGAATAGGGGACCCGCTCGCGCCCTTTTTCCTTCGATGGATAGGACGCCAGTTGCGTCGTTTCGTCAGTCACCTCCCCCTCTCGCGACCGTTTCCGACTTTTCCTCGCCATATGGAGGAAAGGATATTCGGAAGCTCTGAGGAAAGCCGCCGACACGCGCCTCTACTTTTCCCTCTTTTTCTTCGGGATGATGAAACGCAGCTTGCATCGCGACAAGAGACAAACAGCGGAATTTTTGTACTTTCGGGGAATTGGCTTCTGCGGAGATTGCTTCTATACGGTGACGAGGTGGTATGCTTTACGTGTATTTTGAAGGTTTTGTGAACTTTGATCCCATCGTGAATAGCATCTAGTTATTGAAACGGTGAGATCGATGGGATTGATCGTTGCCTCGATACAGGTTCAATGTTTATTCATGAATTTATAACGAGAATTACGTTTCTGAGATCAACTTATGGTAGTTTATTTTAATCTTATCAGGATTGTGAATGACAACGCTAGTAAAATAAAATTTTTTTTTAATATATGGATGAATTTAATAGTCATTCTAGCGAACAAAGAGCACCCTAGAAAATCGTTTCACCTGTCGCTAAATTAATCTTTCACGGATGGTGCCTTTTCACCTGCACAAACATTGTGCAAATGGAACCGAATATTATATCATTCGAAAGCTTGAGTTTTCTAAATTATTAATAATTGTTTCACAACTCTGTACATGAAAGCTAAACTAACCCAAGTTCAATTCTTTCACAAGCGAGTTTTATATATCATTTTTCCACTCTCGATTTATTTTATCAAAATAGTAGAAATCTACCTCTCGTTATAATTAAAAATATTTGATCGTATAAGGTATTGTAACTACAATATTATGTTACGTGTTACCACAATTGTTCTTTTGTCTTCCTGAAAAATAACAAAAAAGAACTTAGGTCAATTTCAGCTTCAAGCACAACATTGTTGAAAGAAAAATTGAGAAAAATATATAGAGAAATTTTCTTAAACCGACCCAATGTCCATATAGAACAGAAAAGTCATCGCTGAGGGATTAAACTCGAACAAAAATTCAAAGTTCTTCTCGATCATCCTTAAAATTTCAACTCAACTTCCTCAAAACAATACCTTTCCCCAATATCAATTCTCTCAATTCCCTAACAACCCCTTGAAACGGTAGCTCGACCACGTGTCCAAGAGAAAGCGCGCGAAAGGGCCCTCGCATCCTCCCGCCGTTTCCCAAATTCGTCAACAATGAAACGAACGAGCCACGGACAAGGGACGCAGATAGAGAGGGGACGAAATACCAGGAAAATAATCGGTGACGCTTAATCCTGAAGGAGCGCAGCGGGATATTTTTGGCGGGATCTTGGCCGGGACAGAAGGCGCAAGGATGGAGTAGGCGGAGAAGAAGATAAGACCCTGTGCGTGATTAATGGACGGGGACTGCGAGGGAGAAAGGGGGGAGAGGATGAAGGGAGAAGCTGCTGCCGCTCTTTCGTCTTCCTCCGCGTCTTCAGCCGATCGTGGAGGGAGGAAGAGACACGGAGGGCGGGCACATCGAGGGAGGAAGCAGAGGAAGCGCGGATCGCGAGGGTCCCTGGGCGACGGGAAACAGGGGAGAGGAGGGAAAAGCGAGCGAGCACGTGCTTGGATCGTGGGCCTCACGAAGGGCGCGCGAAAACGGCCGAAAAGGGACGAGCCCCGTTTTGTCGTCGGTCCCCTACCCCCTCCCCTCCCTCCTTCTCCTGCGCCACGCTGGGCCCGCGGGAGTGGGGCAGCTACCCTCTCCCTCCCCACTCCGGCTGGAAAAGTCCGACTAACCGAGGAAGGTGCATTTCCCGCAACCGAACCGACGACCCTCAGTCGCACCCACGCTCTGCCTTCGTAAAGTGCTCTTCTTCGTTTTTCTTCGGCGTTCCTGGAAACCTCTGAGAAGGGACTCTGGTCGAGCAGCGATTTTCCCGCGTTTTTGGAAGCGTGCCTCGCCTTTCTGCCATCGCTTTCCTCTCGCGAGTGCTTTCTTTTTCAGTGAAAGTTCAGTTTTCTGGAATTCTTTATATTACGGTTTAAGTATTTTTGCTTTAGGCAGTTTTGAAATATTTTGCGATATTCAGTCACCACGTGCCTGGAACATCTGAGTATGTCGGTTCCCGCGTTTTTCTTCGATTCGATATTTTTTGGGGACACCTTGTATCCTGGTGATGTGCTCTGCGAACTGAAATTCGAGTTTGCGGGAAAGAGGAGATTGAAGCTTTCGAAATGGCTTGACGATGTTCGTAACGTGGAGATTGCTGAAATATTACAGGAAGGTGGATGACTGTACCGAACATGGTATGTGAATTCTTTTTTCCCTTGCTTCTCTCTTCTTTGTATCTTCGTTCCTTTAATGAGGATTTCAAAGGAGGCAATTACCCAGCAGAAGTCATAATTTTTACAAGGTTCCTCACGACCCTGTTGCACCTGTCTGGTTAAGTAGTCGACCGATGGGACCGCTTCCCTAATGACCAACGGGAAATTCTCGGTTCTTTATGGGCGTCGAGCTTCAGGCCAAAGTTTCGAAAGGTGTGAGTTTTCCTAATCAGCAGGGGCGCCAGTTTGCGACGCCCTTTTTCATTCAGGTATTTCCACGGAAACGGCTACCCCGTCGTTCAGGCATAAAACGGCCAAGGCCGAGGAAACACCGAAGAATGACCCCCTTTGGCCTCTTCCCCTGTTTTCCTCGCTTTCAACGCACGAATGGCTGGCTGGTCAGCGGCGGATCGTGAGTTGCAAAGGAACGATCGGATTCCTCCTTAAAACGCCGACAATTTTCTCCTCGGGGCCTGTGTTAACTCCGTTATTCTAGAGGAACTCTTTAGATAGAAATATGCGTGGGATTCAGAAACGATCGCCACGAGTATAGAACTGAATTACTTATTTAGAGAAATGGGGTAACCCTTATATTTTGAGGGGTCGATCGATCCAACGCTGTTCGGTTTAAAGAAACTAAAATTGGAAAACAGCTGTTCCAAGAATCCCTCTAAACCTACTACTTTTTATGGAGTCTGAAAAAGTAGGAGTCTCCTAATTAATCAGTTACAACAATTCGACTTATAAGCTCAACTTTAACCGAAATATTGAAACATTCTTTTTTACCAGAAAAAGGGAAAGTCTTTAATTTTCAATATCCCCGTATCAAATGTTTTTCTTCCTCTAAAATTCCAAATCGATTCTTTGTTTCAGATATCCAGGTTCGATTGGATCTAGTAGAGCAGCTTGTACAAGTGGCGAAGATCTGCCAAGAGGCGCCACACCTCTTCGGCGACGTTCTCCACGATCATCTGCTGGGCATCATTATAAAATGCCTACAGGATTCGGATAATCAGGTGAATATTTGTACGTTCGTTACACAGGGTCCGAGGAGTTGGCCGCCAAGAGATAAGCATCTCTGTGGTCGGCTCGCCGCCGCGGTCGATCCAGAAAATTTTCGACAGTCTTTCCTGCCGATCGCTTCACGAGGCCCCGAGTACCGTAACGCGGCAAGAATTATAGGGCCCATTGACAAATACCTTTTCTCCCTGTTGACCAGGTACGAATGATGGCCCGAGCAGCGATATTGGTGCTAGTGCAGAACGGCCACCTCGACAACGCCACGATCGAGGCCAAAGTCTGCCCCGTAATCGAACTCCTCCTCTCTACGTCCGGTGATTGCCTTAACTCGGGCATTGCCGTAAGTTCACGACTCAGTTTTACTATTCTTTTGGACTCCAGTAAATGATAAAGTTTCAGCAAGCGTCAATTCGAGCCTATCGATAAAGACGCTGCGAAATGAATTTTGATATTTTACGCTACAAGGACCAATGAAGTTTCTTGAAGCTAAATCCATGGCATTTTAAATCTGTCTTATACATAGTGTTACTCATTTTACTTTTACAAACTTTTTATGGCTGTTGTTACTTTATTATTACGATTCCTTTTTATCTATATTCATCTTGAATATTCAGATACCTGTACTTATCTATACAAGGAGATCTAAAAGAGGTCCTTCTGGCGTTAATATCCGTGTTAAGTATCAAGAATCGATATAAAAGAGTGCTAAGTTACATTTAAAAATATAAAAAATAAGATAACTTAGGAGAAAGAAATTTTCCTCGCTTCTTGCATGAGAATTCGCTTTGTTTAGAAGCAGAGTGATTCGTTGCTTAAATATTAACACGTTCTCTGCCACCCATTTCATGTTACACTCCCCTGAAACGGTGCACTAGAAATATTTAATCCCTTCATAATGGCGTCTTCTTCGCGTCTAATTAAGGACACCGCACTTTACTATATTATAGAACGCAATGGTCCATGCAAAATTTCTAAAGATCGCGGCAGGGAACGTACCAATGACACATGGTGTCTATGGTGGCCACTTTCGGTGCAGCGAGCATCGAGTGGCTGCCCCCGGCGAGAGATAACGCGATCTCTCCCCTCGTTCCTTAACTTTTATCGTTATTGCCACCGTCTTTCGGGGAAACACGTTCGAGGGACGAGTGGAACAAGGTCGCCCCGACGTTTTCCGTGTCGCGTTTTAACATTCTATCGAGCAGTTCCCTGCCGTCTAATGGGGACTCGAACGTCTGCTAGCGGCCCGACTGGGCGACGTTAATTAACGAATACGTATGTAGGAAGAGGCGATACGAAAGCCTGGCGCAAGAGAAAACGGCGAGGCGTCTTCGCGCGCTGCATTCTTGATCCGCTTGACGTGTTGATCGCGATCGATGGCCGTAAAGGTGGGTTTTCCTGTATGAGATTTTCGCTGCGACTGGCTGCAACGTCCAGTTATTCGAGCAATCTACTGTATCTGTTTTTTCACTTATTTTGAGATAAATGCGTCAGAAACTCTGTACCTGAGAGCCGAGTCTACTTCACTTATGACGTTGCTTAAATTGATCCCTATTATTGTGATAATAATCAGATCAGAAAGAATTTATCAAGAAATTCCTTTTTGAAAAAAAAAAAAACTTGGATTAGTCTGGTTCTCGGGTAAAGAACTTTCGCAACGACAGCTGTATATAGAAAATCCTACCTTAAGAGACTCATGTCGAAGTTTCATAGTAAACCGCAAAGTATTTTGCACTCTAACACAAATACATTGTTAGAGATATACTCTGTGATTAGTCTTACGAAACTGTTTTAGATTTATGGTTGATCAAATTAGCAATGCAATTGCGTAGAAACACAAGATTCTCTATTGAGTCTATTTGTGTGATCAGCTGATTCGGTTTTAGCCACGCAACTGCGAATACAGCATTTCTCGTTGTAGGCTCATTACTCATCAACGAGTAATGGTATATAGTAATGGTCATTGAAATTGCACCACTTGACAAATATCAGTGCTTTTGGTTTAATTGTCACATAAGTAATTGGTTGTATAATTTGTCATTAAAGTGCTAATTCTCTTTTTTGATCGAAACTTTGATTTGTATAACAATTTAGATACATTTAGTTGTCACATTTATAAATACTTTCATATTCAACAGATGGTATTTTTAATGAGTCCTACGATTTTATTGGCCACTACTGTACATACTGAGGGACACGTAAAGGTCGTGTATAGTGTAGAGATGAGAAGAGGCAAGAGAGGTACTTCACTAATTCTGGGTAGCTCTCTCTCTACCATTTTACTCAAGAATTAGTAACGAATTTCTTATCTGATAAGTATACACTAAAGAACGCGCTGTCGTATCCGATTCAAGAAAAGCTGGCTCATAGAGGAGAGATTATGCTAGGACCAATCGGACCCGCATTCCTTTCCTTAGACTTCTCATTTCTGCGCAGCACAGCTAACATAGTATGTTAGCCTAGCGTGGCTAGAATCGCGCCAGCTGATTACTTATATTATATTCATTATTTCTCTTCAATCGAACCTTGGACGGATTCCGCCTGAAAGACATGGGTAGTGAGATGTTCTCACGCTATCGCGTCTCACTATCTTGTCTTTCATCCGGCGTCCGTTCTGCTACGACGTTTGCCAGGGACTCCAGAAAACAGTCGCAAGCTTCCCTTAAAAAAGAAAGGAATAATACACCTGTACTTGATCCCCAAAATTTGATAGAAGCATTCCCCAGATGGAACCACGTTCGAAGAAATTGAGAAAACAGGAGGATCTTCGTCCAGGGACATGCTTTTACCATCAAAGTTGGTTTGTCATAGAGATCGACTATCACAGCCAGCTTTGATGAGCAAAATTGTGTCTGTCCACGACGAAGCTGAAAATAAAACGGCGGACGAAACGCGAACAGGGGCGGGGGGGACATGGAAATAATTACCAGAGATATCTGGAAGCCGGATATATCTCCCGGAATTGAGGGATGGCGGAAACGAGCAATGCACGAGGAGATGGAAGCGGAAAGGGAAGGAGAGGAGGAACGAGCGTCGCATCGAGTACAGCGTCGGAATGAAAATACCTTTTGCGGTCCGATACATCAAATTGGTTGTGGAATGTTTCGAGTCATATCACAGCCATTTTGATGAGCTTGGCCCGCAGAATCGATCGTCAGGGAAACGTGCCGCTCGCGTGGCAGCGAGCGCGCTTGGTGCCCGCTTAATTAATAATCATCCACGTCGAACAACCGTGCATGGAAGCTCATCGGAGGAACTGCGCTCTAAGCGATATCTTTACGGTGCCATCGTCCCTCTCCTCGAGAATGTCCTTCGAGGGCCTCCGCGTGTCGGCGATAAGAGGCGAGCACGCGCGCGCAGACGGCACAGTCGCGACGAGGGAACGAGAGGAACGCGATCCAATCGTCAAATTGGTTGTGGCGTGTTGCTTTTCTAGATTTCATATCACAGCCATTTTTGACGATTTGGATCGCCGTTTTTTGCGACGCCTCGTCCATTGCCAGCAACCAGACGAACCAATGCACCACCTTCACGTGGAAGGGGACTGGAAGGCCACTTCTTGCGGAGGATGGAAAGGAAGCGCGAGTGCATTGCTCACAAAGTGGCTGTGATATGCTGATGCGAGCGTTCATATCACAGCCAGCTTTGATGAGCGTTGCGCCACGCTACGTTCTTCAAGAAATTTCGAGGAGTACGATCGACCAGTTGAGGATACATTTGTGATCGTAGAGTCTTCTGCATCGACTTCGATGAGTGCCATGGTTGTTATATGGAACCAGAATGTAGCGAGTCATTTCTAAGAAAAACATTTCCGATCACCTGGCCCGATACGGAGCGCCGAGCGAGTCCTCGCGCAGTTTCCGCTTTCGGGAAAGGTCCGAGGCTCTGTGTACTCCTCTCATGGTCGACTCCCTCTTACGGATCCTGCGTATCACGAAGAACGTCATCTCGCTATACGTCGAGTCACGTTCCCTCGATGGTACCTTACGGAATACAGTAAAGATGTTTTATTACTGTTACAATGACATCTTGGAATACCTTATTATCATTGTGTGATTTCTGTAAAGCCTTGACGTATCGAATCCCTCGCAGTTCAAACAGAAAATCGAATTTTCAGTTCCAGAAATTTACAGTTCAAATATATGTATCGAATTTTAAACCATTGTTACGTGATTCCATCACGCTCCAGTGGAGCAGGAGAACTCGTAACCCATTTTTTAATTATTGAATCAATATGAAACTCGAATAAAAATTGAATTTTATTTGTGAAACAAAACTGAAGGAAAATAAGACTTTGAAATTCATATATTGAAGAATTTACAGCGAAGATAATTTGCAACTGCCTTCCAATCGAAATGCGAGGGGTTGGAAGCATGATAGGACATAAGGCACGATTGTTGAACGACGATGCAGTGTACCATCTTTCAGTGGGATGTTTCCCTTACCCCTCCCTCCCCTTGTAATCGTCTGATATCGACGAGTACACACATGCGGGCATCGAGGTGCTCGAAAAATTCTGAGAGCGATCGATCTTCACTGTGTCTGTTCCCTACCTCGAAACCATTCGATCTAGCCCATCCATCCAGCATCCCCCCGATGTTGATTGTTCTTGTGTTATCTTTTTCCAGGTGTTTAGTGACGTGAATTCGACTGTTCCTCCCATCAGAGTGGTTGTGATGTGGTGGCTTGGACTCGTATCACAGCCAGCTTTGATGAGCGGAACGGTACGATTTGTGTCTTCGAGATTGGTTGGTTGTGAAAGAGCAAGCCTCTGCAGGACGGTATTTCAAGGAAAGAACTATATATTTTTTTAATTTAAGAGAGAGCAATACTTAGCGAATCGTGCATAAAACGTGTACATAGACGTTTCTCGGTCCTCCGTTGTTACCTGTTATCTATCTTCGCTATGTTTGATTTACTTATCGACGATCCCATTTCCAATTCGTATGAAAGTATATCGTATATGTTATGTCGATCCGCAGCTCATGAGCAAGATGGCACCGCTCATTGGCAAAGAGCTGACAGAAAAGATTTTTCTGGACAGATATATTGCACTCTGCAAGGACGAGCAGTTCTGTGTAAGGAAAGTCTGCGTTTCGCATTTCGTGGAGCTCTGCGCCGCTGTCGGGAGGAAGGCCCTTTTTCGTAAATTGGTACGTAACGTGTTTTAGTGTCTACAATGTTACAATTATCACTTAAATTCACGACAGGAGATATGGTCTAATCTAAGTCGATATTTTATCATTTATAAAGGATAAGATCCTTTCCCTATACTTTTAGTACCAAGACCAGCACACGTGGATTCGCTAAATAGAATATCGAATCTAGCGAATACCTACAGTTTCCAATTAAATCTTTTCAATCAATCATTACCTTCGTTAAGCTGGTTGACATAAAGTCGTACATACTAGTGCTCTAACTGAAAGCTCTTGCTTCGAGGTCAGGCAATAATTCTGTATAATAATTCGTGTATAATTCTAAAATATTGTACACCACAAGATTAGATTCATTTGAATAAATATATAAAATAATAATGAGACTATGGGCAATATTTCAATCTGGACAAAGTGAGCCCTCGCTATGTTAATTTCTATCAATTTCTTCCAGTTTCCTGTATTCGTCGATCTGTGCTGCGATCGAGTATGGGGCATCAGGAAAGCGTGCGTGGACATTATGATCCCACTTTCATGCTGCATGACTCTCCAGTACCGTCGATTACTGTTGGCAGAGCTTCTGGCCACGCATCTTAACGACGAATCAAAATGGGTGCGAACGTCTGCCTTTCAAATTTTAGGACCATTTATATCTACGTTCGCGAAACAGTTTACCAAAGTAACTTATAATCAACACGGCGAGCCAACAATAGTGTTTACCAGCCAACAAGATACTCGTTTCAGGTATAAAAAGCATTTTTTTTACCCCCACCCTACTCGGCCGACTCGAGACTCGTACCATAGTCTTTCTTTTTCTTCCTCCCTTGTATCTTCTTTTTTCTATCTCCTTTTCGCTCTGCTGTACCATTCCCGAATAGTCTCGTTGTCTCTATTTCACACGTCTCCATTCGCTAGTGTTTTGGTAAATCGATAGAATTATACGAATCTATTCTTTTCGGTTACAGCATGAGGTATCCATACGAAGGTATTTTCCCCACCAAGGGTGCCGTTCTAAGTCACACGCTCGACGCGGAGGATCATAATCCTAAAGAAAATTTCCATTCGTCTTTGATAATACAAAAGCCGATCTTCGAGTTGGAGGAGAACGAGGAAGACTCCCGGGAGGATCACACTTGTATGATAGGAATTTATAAATCAAGAGTAAGGATCTTTTACTGTTCAGTACTTTATTCAAATCTTTTGATACTAACTTACATCTCATACTCTTACGTCATACTGTTTAAAACTTAATTACAATATTCTGTAGCTATGTCCCTCGTTTCTGAAAATTATTGCAACAGTTTTGTTTTCCTGAATATAATCTCCCTCTCTCATTGTTAATAGTAAATTAGTATAGTATCTTCCTCTTATTACAGATCCAGAAGAATCTTTCCAGAAACGAGAAGTTGAAGGAGACGACGGACGAATCAGAAGAAAAGTACAATCCATTTTTATACCATTACATAGCCCCAGAACTGCCACCAGACGACGAGTTGGTCGAAGCCGCGAAAAGGTCATCCGCTCAGAACAAGGTCGAACGATCGTTAGACAACGAATTGAGCGAGGACAAGTACCAGATGATCGTTCCTCAGCATCTGATCGATTCCTTTTTGTCGATGGCTGAGCCCGAACTATTCTTGGACATGAGCTCCGACATCCCCCATCACTGCGCTTTCAGCTTTCCTGCAGTCGTCCTTACGCTCGGCAGGGAATACTGGCCTTATTTGAAGCAAGCCTATCAGTCGTTAGCCAGCGCAAATCAGTGGAAAGTCAGACGCACTCTCGCCTCCAGTATCCACGAGATAGCCACGATCCTAGGCGAGGAGCTCACCGTCAGTGACCTCCTTCCTATCTACGATGGATTTATCAAGGATCTGGACGAAGTCAGAATAGGGGTGCTGAAGCATCTCGCGACTTTCCTGAAAATACTTAAACCAGCCGATCGCTGCCAATATCTGCCTAGACTGAAGGAGTTCCTCACCACAGACAACGAATGGAATTGGAGGTTCCGCGAGGAGCTGGCCACGCAGCTGCTCGAGGTTGTGAATCTGTTTGTGCCTTCTGATGTGGAACGTCAGATTGTGCCTCTGTCTTTCGAGCTTCTCGGCGATAAAGTCGCCGCAGTGAGACACGTAGCTCTTTCTCTGGTAAGATCTCGCACGTTTGTCGTTGTCTGCAATGTACTATAAATTGGGGTGAATAGAAACATAAGTCTAGTACTATTCGAATATATACATTCATATCTAATATTATTTAAATAGTATTTACTGTTACTAATGCTATTTAAATAGTATTTAAATATTAAACCTTATGTTTCTATTCATCCAATTTTATGGCATCATATGTACTAAAGTCTTCTATAATCTGATTTAATATTTTTCGCTCAGGTGACGCAAATCGCAGCTCATCTCTCTAATAACGACCGTCTCGTCACGGCGCTGTTCGAAGGGCTTAGGTACTCCCTCGGCGTTTATGCTAAGAAGTGGATTCGCCGACAGACGTTCGCGTTTGTCTGCGCCCATTTAATATCCAGCAACGCCATCAGCGGGGATAGATTCTCCCAGGAAATGTTGCCTGATCTCTTAGAACTATCCACGGACAAAGTACCGAACGTGAGATTGGCTGTGGCAAGAACGCTGTCGAGAAATGTTATCCCCATGGGACGTAAGTATCTATCAATGACTTTCTCTCTTTTAATCCTTTGCAGTCTAACTTCGAGTGTGACTCGACATAACTGCTGATACATTTATGCTTCATATAAACCCATGAAAAATCAATCGAAGTTACTAGAGGAAAATGAATTGGAAAAATTCAAACAAAATATTTGGGATTAGACTATTGAAATTGGGAAAAATACGTCGGATTCCAAAGGGTTACTATTTAAAAGAAATTGGATGGAGTATCTACATATGTGTATTATGCAGCAAAGTGTATTCATTGAAGTATGTGTTTTAACTTTTAGCAGACTGGCTGGGAGTCGAGCAGGCAGAGGAAGTTGAGAGAAGGCTCAGAGAAATGCGTTCAGATCCGGATCGAGACGTTCGAATATTAGCTTGTGCCGACGAGAGTTCTGTGATGGAAATACTATCGCCAACGAAGACAGAACAGTCGAGGAACATTATGTTTTAACGAATACGGTATATCCGAGAGGATCGAGTTCGAATTTGTTCTGCCATACGATGCAATTTTATACTGAACTTTGAACAGGAGTTAAAATGCCGTACCGAGTGCTCTTCCACGTGTGAATTTTCTGTAGACGTTGACGAAAATTAATCAAGAAAGGGAACGCAACGTTTGCTAGCAAGAAGAAACGAACGGGATACGTATACAATTTCTTTTTTTTTTTTTTTTTTCAAGGGATATCATCGTGTATTTACCTACAATGTAAAGAAATGAGCTCAAGTTTCAAGAAAACGAAGAAAAGTACCATTTAGTGCAGTCGAAGATAGACAAAGTGCAACTTAACGGTTGTCGACGACCAAGGGACCGATGTTTTCCGCGCCCTTTAGACTAAGAAGACAGATTACAAGTATCAATGGGTCAAAAGACATTACGCAATTATTGTAAGAGTGTGTATGCGTGTTCTAAGAGGAGTTTAACGTATGCGTGTTTAGTATTCTCGCGAGTATGTATGCGTTTACCATTGTGATCAATTTGTATGTGTAAGTGGTCCCTTGGACAAGCCGGATATTACTAATTGGAGATATCTCATCGACGAGATCTCTTGTTCTTTGGTAAACGGTCATAGCACGTTCTCTTCGACGTTTGACGATAATCGTTGTTCCGTTTCTCTCCATTTTTGTCCTTGTTTGTTTTTACTATATAAAAAATATCTATGCGCTACTCTTGAACGAATTTGTTTTGTACTTGTGTTATCTTCCATCATTTTGTTACGTGTTAGTTCGAATTTTCGTGCTATGACTCGTAAACTCGAAACGCCCTTACTATACGTCGAAAACGGCCGATAGAAAGAATACAAAACTTACGTCGCACGATATCGAGATAGGTCATTATCGTGCGGTGTCACTGTGATTTTTTGTCTACGTGCGATCACACGGACGAATGTGCACCGTTTCATGTAGATATTGTAAAACGTTTAATAATGTTTAAGAGCACGGATTTTTCACTGAACCCCGAATTAAATTAACGTGTCTGGATTTACACGCGCGAAAGTTTCTCGAGAGAGCCTTGTCTGTTTAGAAATTTTTCGACGACTTGTAGAATATTATATCGAGAAGAGAGGAGGAAAAGGAAGAAAGAGGAAGTGTGCGTGCGTTTGGTTTACACGATAGAAAAGGTAGTTTGTAAGCAACGAAGCGAGAGGAACCGAATAATACTGTTGAATAAATGATGTGTATGATATTTTACGAATGTGTAAAAAAACGTGTGGACAAGATGATGAAAACGATATGTGATCCACCAAATTAGAAAATTGTACATTTGCGAAACCGACCGTGTCTGAACACCAAACTAATTTGTGACGATTACGGAGAGAGCGGATTGTCGTGTGTCTAATAGTTGACTGTTCATGAAAACGCGATGATTGGGCTACAATAAACTTCCCGTAAGCAACGAAGACTCCGTTACTTGTGAATACAAACACGAAAGGGAAAAGAAAAGAAGTTTTGTTTAAAATATTCTGTATAATATATTGTGTATTTGGTAATGAGACGAAAAAAAAAATATACATCATGCGATTTGTTACACAACTGCGTTAACAGTTCTCTCGACGTCTACTATCTAGCATTCTTTTAAAGGCCAGTATTTCTAAATCCTTATCTAACAATGCTTTCTCTTTTATACAAAACGCACAATACAAATGTTCCGTATATCGATGTATATAAAATTACAAATCAATGTAGGCGTACACTAAAATAGAGATAAAGTAACAGCTGTCTGCAGCCTCGATTAGACTCGCAACAAGGGAACGCCTCGAAACTATGGGTCATCGAATCTTAAAATATCCCAAGGAATTTTCCAGGCGGGCAAGCGGGCAATTGGCAAGCCTTCTCCTCCATCTCGGTCTCCGCGCTGCCACAATCGTGCAAGCAATACCGCCACCTGATCTGCCGTCCTTTGCCGCAGGTGACGCTACAGCTGCTCCAGTCCGTCCACCTGCCCCATTTAAGGCCCTCCTTTGCGTTTTCCCCGCGCACTGTTCTCGACGTACTCGACGGTGTCTTGACGACGCGCTCGCCCGTCGATCGTTTCTTCTGCATCGACACATTGTTCTTCCCCCTCGCGCGTTTCACTTTATTCACGTTTCCACCTGTATCCGCTTTCCTCTCGACTACGATTTTCGCCGTGGACGTATGCTCATGATTCGTGCTTTTCAATGGGGCGCATCTCTGAACGATCTTCGGCGTTTCCTTTAAAACGGCACAAGCGGTGGTAACGTTCGAACATAAATCATCGATCGCGCGGGTCTCTATCCTCTTCTCCCCTCCGTCATTTTGTTTACCTTCATCGACGTTCAGGTAATTCTCGAGCTCGTTCACCTGGAAAGAGATTAGATAATAGAAGTAATTAAGACCGAAGCTATTTCTATACTTCATGTTGTCAAAAGCAACTTGGAACTAATCCACAGATCAGGATTATCCATCGACTTTTTTCTAAGTTTGGCAGACTAGTTCCAAGCTGACGATGCATGGTGGTAATATCGCGCGAGGATTTTTTGGCTCATCGGTAATACCTACTTTGGTAACTAGCTTCTTGGCGAGTTCCTTCACTTCCTCGATGGACCTCGCCGCTCGACGACCTTCCGCTTCGTTACCCCCCGAACTTTGCGAACGTTCATCTTGGTTGTCGCATCCAGCCGTTTCTGGCTCGTGTTCGTGGATGTTCTCGTAATATCTCAACTCGTCGTCCTCGTTCAGAAAACCGTGACGCGGCTTCATGCGCTTCTCCCTCTTCGCGCGTAGCTTCCTCCCCTGCTCCGTTATCGACCTTTCGTTCTCCAAGAGGGACGGGTGGTTCTCATTAAGCGTAGGGGCGTTCCCTTTTTCGTCCACCGTAACGCCACCGACGTCACTTCCTGTCTGCGCAGCCAACAAGGGTGCAGAGTTGTCGTGGATACTCTCGCCAACCTTTTTTGAACGCACGCGTGTCGACGAACGATCGTTCTCAGAGTTGGTACTTTCGATCGATTTCTTCACTTTTACGGATCTACGGCGGAAATTGTTTTTATTATTTCTCCAAAGGTACGTCTACACTCTACAACACATAACACTTTATATAGTAGAGTTTTAAACTTGTTAGGAGTATTAAAAACAGTTTGTTTTTTAGTTTTCAAGATCGTCGTCATATCTATTTTAGTGTGCTGAATTCACTTTTGAAATTATGCCCATTTGTTTTGGAACATCCTGTAGAACAAGGTAAGTGCTGTATAACATGATATTATGCAATATTTTTCTGTTTGTTTTTTCGAAGAAAATTTATAACTTCGCTATATAGCGTGCTATGTTCCATAGTGTAAACTCATCTTAACAAGTTGTGATAACAAGTTATAGAAACGTATCATATAACAAAATTAAAAACAAATTTGTTATACAACAATATTTTATTACATAGTGTAGACGCAGCTTTAGACACTAGCCTAGCAAATCCTACTTTTGATTTACCCTCGCCTCTCGTCTCGTCGCTCTTTCGCTCGCGAGCCACCGTCGATTGAATCGCATTCTTCGTGCGAACGGTTTTTCGCGATCGCGAGGAAGTGTCGTGCTTCTTTTCCTCGTGTTTCCGTTTCTTCTTCGCCTTCGAGCTTTTCTCGCGTCGATCATTCTTCGCCCGCCTCTTGAAGCGCAGCAAGTCCGCCTTAAAATTGGCGATGGCCAAGCTTGACAATTTTCCATGGCGACTCAGATCCCTTTTTACTTTTTCCACATCAATCAATTCTTTTTCTGTCTTACATGAATCGACTGTCTTGTCGGGCTCTAATTCATTTTTGTGATCATTCTTTGCTGGAACTGGATCACTGAGCCCATCTTGAGAACTGGACAAGTCTTTATCTTCTAAATTTCCTTTGCTTTGTGCCTTTTCAAAATCGTCCCGTTTTTTTCTAACCAACTCTACCGATAACGTAGGATCCTCTGAAAGATTTATATCTGAATCAATGTCCTGGTATCGTCGATCAGTGAATGAAACAAATTTCTTAGATGGTTCTTCTGACATTGTTTGTTGATTGTCAAATTGATTCGACTCTAGATCTTTTTCTGCAAGCTCTTTATTGTCATGTGGTGAAGTCTCGTCGCTACTGGAGGATAAAGAAATCGCCAGAGGGTCGGTATCAGATATTCTTGATCGATCATTCTCGAATTCTACCTTTTCGTTGCCTGGTTCAATAGACTGCTCGTCGTTCGCAAAGTATTCCTCCGAATTAATTTCTCGTTTTGTATCGAACGACAAGTCATCGTCGTAAGAATTCTCATTGAGCGATTCGTAGGAGTTGCGCGGGAAAGAATTGGCTAAATCTTTCAGATAAGATTGTTGATAGGCGATCGATGAATGTGGATTCGAATCTGATCCGCTTCTTTTCACTCGTACGTGCGTCGTCAATGAATCTGCGTCCTCCATGGCGTTCATGAAAATCGACCCATCGTAATCCGATAATGTTTTCCTTTGTCCCGTGTTTTCCCTCTCATTAATCTCGCTGGACACGTCTCTCTGAAATGCTGTTTCCGCAGAGTAGGTTCCATCATCGAGTACCGAGCATAATGTTCTTCGTTTCCATAAAAGATTATCGCGTTTTCTTGGAAGCTTCGATAAAATATCGTTAGACAACAGGATTAATCTGATGTCTAGGTTATTAGGGTCTCTGACGTAATCGTTTATCGTACTTAGAAAAAAGTTTGGAATCGATGCATTCTTGGAATAGGGTGATACGCTTTTCAGTTTGTTCTCACGCGATCTTTGTGAATTGTCTGAATATTTAACTGTGACTTTTGAATTATTGTTACTTTCAAAAAGACCGGTAAATGATATATTATGTAGATACGTGTCATTTAAGGTATTATTTGTAAAGTCTTGCAGAATATGTGAGGAAGTTACAGAAGTGTAATTAGCAGTTTCTAGTTGTGCACAATAACGATGATAACAATGATTATGATGGTAATGACAGAGGGAATCGACGGTGTTGAGAATGTTATAGTTTTTAGCTCTGACTACGGATGCAACAAACAGAAGGATCATGAGAATCCAAGCACCTGAACAAATCGAAAATTTCAGCATCACACGCGATGTCCCACGTTATTTTACGTTACATCACACATTGGTAATCCATACATTACTTTTCGACAGGTTAACGTTCACGAATAACTGTTGAAACGACTTTTTCTCTTATTCATTCGATATCGATTGGATCTCGATTCGTGAAACATATTCAGAGCGTTCAAACTATTAATGATTCATCTTATGTATTGACAGATTTTTTATAGGCAAATATATTCTACTTATGTACTTTGTAACAATTTTCTTCATTCGCTCCATCCCAGCAAAAACACTGTTAGTGTAAAAATATGCGCAAAGTACATTCACAGAAATGGTGAGTATTCCGAATTAATAAAGTATCGAACACGATTCTAACCAAACCACCAACCTTCATTACCTTCCTGTATTCTATACCATCATACATTACTCTTTATTGTATGTTACACCATTTAACATGCCCAATACTGTCTTTTACTACAAACTATACCATTCTACATTCCTCTACATTACGCAAAACTGCCCAACACAACACCTCATAATTCTATACTTTTCTACATAATCAAACATTACACGACCACTAATTTTAACTCTACAGCAACTACTCCATACAGCTCCACACAGCTCCACACTACTCTACACTTTTTCACACTATTTCACACTTCTACACACTACTCGACACTTCTTTCTACTACACAACACCACTCCATATAACTCCACACTATCCTCATACTACTCCACGCTATTCTACACTACTCTGCACCACTTCACACTACTCCCAACGCCTTCTCACACCATTTCACACTACTACACATTACATAACAACACAGCATCACACACAACAACATTAGCATCGATGACATGCGAAAACAGTACACTTGACCCAAAAAAATTCCTTCTCGATTTGTGAACCCCGCGAAAACGAGAATTGACAAGTGGCGCCATCTAGCGGCGAAACTTTGAACTAAAATAAGAAATTTTATTTTTAGTTCCAACTTTGTCCGCTAGATGGCGCCACATGTCAATTCCGAAAATGATCTGCACGAAAATGGGAATTGACAAGTGGCGCCATCTAGCGGTGAAGACCCCGAACTAAAAATAAAATTTCTAATTTTAGTTCCAACTTTGTCCGCTAGATGGCGCCACTTGTCAATTCCGAAAATGCTCCACGCGAAAATGGGAATTAACAAGTGGCGCCATCTAGCGGCGAAACTTTGAACTAAAATAAGAAATTTTATTTTTAGTTCCAACTTTGTCCGCTAGATGGCGCCACTTGTCAATTCCCATTTTCGTGCGGAGCATTTTCGGAATTGACATGTAGCGCCATCTAGCGGACAAAGTTGGAACTAAAAATAAAATTTCTTATTTTAGTTCCTACTTTCACCGCTAGATGGCGCCACTTGTCAATTCCCATTTTCGTGCGGAGCATTTTCGGAATTGACATGTGGCGCCATCTAGCGGACAAAGTTGGAACTAAAAATAAAATTTCTTATTTTAGTTCCAACTTTCACCGCTGGATGGCGCCACTTGTCAATTCCCATTTTCGTGCGGAGCATTTTCGGAATTGACAAGTGGCGCCATCTAGCGGACAAAGTTGGAACTAAAATTAGAAATTTTATTTTAGTTCGGGGTCTCCACCGCTAGATGGCGCCACTTGTCAATTCCCATTTTCGTGCGGAGCATTTTCGGAATTGACAAGTGGCGCCATCTAGCGGACAAAGTTGGAACTAAAATTAGAAATTTTATTTTTAGTTCGGGTTCTTCACCGCTAGATGGCGCCACTTGTCAATTCCCATTTTCGTGCAGATCATTTTCGGAATTGACATGTGGCGCCATCTAGCGGACAAAGTTGGAACTAAAAATAAAATTTCTTATTTTAGTTCCTACTTTCACCGCTAGATGGCGCCACCTGTCTATTCCCATTTTCGCGAGGGGCAATATTTAAAAAAGACAATTTTTGTCTCAGAAGTCCTAGCTTCGCAGGACTTGTATTTAGAGGAATTCTAAAATGGATGGTGTAATATGGCGTAGTGTTGTGTTATGTGGAGTTGTGCAGGTTGTTGTGGAGTTGTGTGGAGTTTTGCGGAGTTGTGTGGAGTTGTGTGGAGTTGTGTGGAGTTGTGTAGAGTTGTGTGGAGTTATGTGGAGTTGTGTGGAGTTGTGTGGAGTTGTGTGGAGTTGTGTGGAGTTGTGTGGAGTTGTGTGGAGTTGTGTGGAGTTGTGTGGAGTTGTGTGGAGTTGTGTGGAGTTGTGTGGAGTTGTGTGGAGTTGTGTGGAGTTGTGTGGAGTTGTGTGGAGTTGTGTAGAAATGTGTGGAAATGTGTGGAGAAGTGAGAACTATCGTATAGTAGTGTGAAGTAGTATGAAGTAGTATGGAGTAGTGTGGACTAATGTGGACTAATGTGGAATAGTGTGGACTAATGTGGACTAATGTGGAATAGTGTGATGTAGTGTCGAATAGTATGGAATAATGTGAAGTACTGTGGAGTAGTCGTTTCTAGTGTTGAAAGTAATGTTCATATAATACTTGTTTGTGTAAAGAAGTGTTGAGTAACGTAATGTATTGTAAAGTAGTTTTACGTAACGTAAAGGAATGTAGGATTATATAGTTAGTATTATAAGATAGTGTTGATCATATTAAGTGGTGTAGCATACAATGAAGGGTAATGTATGATGGTACAGAATACAGGAAAGTAATGGAGGATGGTCGGTAGATCAGAATCGTATTTGATAATTTGTTAGTTCAAAATAACCACCATTTTTGGGAATGTACTTGTTGCATATTTTTGCACTAACAGTGTTTTTGTTGGGACTGAACATATAAAGCTAAACTCACTTACGATTCGATTTTTAAACATAAGATGCTTGATATCGCCCCACACGGCCCACTCTAAGTTGGCGGAATCCACACCCTTCGAGATCTTCAAAGCGACTGAGGAAAGTGGCGGTCGTGCGGGGTATTTATACTTTTTTTGGGACAGACATGTGAACCGATTACTTCAAGAGTATGTAACATTTTTGATTAAATAGTAATCGTAATAATAATTAGATAAATAGTCAAGCTAGTATACGAAATAAATAATGAATTTTCTTACTCAACGTTGTTGTATGATATTATGACGTACTTACACTTACAATAAATTAACACTTTCAAATTGCACAGCTCTTTTGGGTTCGTCGTCGAACAGCGTATATGGATAAGATGTAGGAGTAGGATTATGTTTATGTGGAGTGCGATGGATGGTCATAGTAGGGGTAAGCCATTTGGCCACGTGGCCCATGTTCCATGTCCCATGTCCCACGTCCCACGTCTCATGTCTCACGATTGTAGCATCACTGCACCAATGTATACTTTGGTTGCCCGTTGCGTGTAACTTGGATGTGTATACGTGGGAATTGTTCATATAAAAATAAATTATTTTTCAATGTATTTACCATATGCGATATAGTACAATGGATTTTATGACACTGTTGCATTTATGTTCATTTATTTTCGTGGTACAAAATTTAACTATTATTTACCTAACCTATTAAACCTAATTAAATACATGAAAAAGTCTGATAATATCTGGGTTTTGAGCAGTTTACGTTAACACTTGTAATAAATGATTACATATATTTTATATAGGTTGGTGTTACAAATGTATTTAAAAATCCATAATATTGTTTACAGGCAAATATTGTAACAGCAGAATTTTCAGCTGACGATTGTAAAAGTTTGGGTTTTAATAAAGCTAATTTGCTTTGTTCCACGTGTGAAGAATTTAATAAACGCGGTTTAACAGAAATATGGCAAGTAAATATAAATACAAACTAATGTAATCCATGTATAAATTGTCTTTGATAACATATGTAGTGACAACTTGTGATTTGTTAATAGGGACAACTGCAAACAGTGTTGTTTAAAAGATGATGATTATGATGCATCAGGTTCAAAACGTTATCCACGTGCCATTCTTGAAGTTTGCACATGCAAGTTTGGTGCATATCCACAAATTCAAGGTAAAGTATAATATGCATGTTAAATGTACTAATTTAAAATAATAGTGCTAATGATATTTTACTCATATATATCTTTACCATTTCAGCTTTTATAAAAAGTGATCGACCAAGTAAATACAAGAACTTACAAATAAAATATGTTAGAGGTTTAGATCCAATAATTAAGCTGTTAGATGCAGATAATAAAGTTGAAGATATTTTAGACATACATAAATGGGATACAGATTCTGTTGATGAATTTCTAGCAACTCATCTTTCAATGGATTAACCTTATTCCTAATACTTATGCATTTTTATTATACTTCTATATATTTTAAATGTAAATAATTACATTTTCTGCATTTCTACTTCATGAATTGATGTTTGTTTAAATCATTAAAACACACTTAAGAATCCTGTAATTTTTTGACATAAAAAAATTAAATGTATAAGATACAGAAATAATGTAAAAAGATATAAAGAAGCTACTAGTTTTTGTATTATTTATTTCATGTTTTCTACAATACTAATACAGAAGTGTACCCAATGTTGGAATGAAAATATGTTCAAATGATTTTAAAAATACAATGTCATTTTTATTGTTCGTTTTAATAAACAATCACTATATTCTTCATGATCTTTATATAGACAAAAATTATTAAAGACACAGCGAAAATTACAGCATGTTTTGAAACACATTGCACAACTGGAAGAGCCAATTTTGTAATGGATATAAATTTCACTTCAATGAGTTAAATTACTGCATAGACATAATAACAAGATATAAAGATAATAAATTGCATGTTACCTTCAGGAATCAAAGATTTCGATATTTTATAAGGCAATTGTTGATAATCATACATTTTGCATATCAATATTTTTACAGTATATTGCTTGCTACATAAAAGATACATATCCTGTAGTAAAATTTTTTATTATAAGTAAAATTATATTATACTGTGTTGATCTCACCAAATTCGATAATACCTATTTTGTTACAAGTAGGCATAAGCCGGATAAAACATTGTATTAATATCATTAATTGCAAGACATTCTTGGGTTCCTCATTAATACATATGTAATAGGAATGAACCTTGTAATTTCATATTATGGTTATTACATTAAAAAACCATTGACATATATCAAGTACTCAAATATTAGTAGTACTTTCAGATATAGAATAGTTATAAGACAATCGGTATCAATACATAGGGATATAATTTCTTACTTTATTCTTTGAACTTTAAATCTATATATTTCGTTTAAGAATCTGTACGCACTACAGTTCATTATACGTAATAATTAAAAAGTTTTATCCTATAAGCTTGGATAAACTGATGATCAATTTATACACATTTACCTATGAACGAAAATGACATAAAATGATACTGATACATATATTCTACTCATATATGATAAACACATATCACATAATAATAATCATCGTTACCATGTTTATTATGTACCTTCTAACATATTCCGTGTTAAGAAATTTAATAAAAAGTAGAACTATTTTAATCTTCCGTTGACGGATGCCGAGTTATTTGTAACTCATAAATTGACTGAGCATATGTTTGCAACACACGCAAATATTGTAAAAGCTGTATTGTGTACATAAGAATAAATTTTTTATTAAGAATTTAAGAATATAATTATTTTTATCCTGCTTTATGTTAATCCATTATGTATAATATTCTATTTATTTTTAACTTATTATGTGTTAGTATTCGTTGTCAGCTAGACATACCTAATAAATAAATAAAAGTAGTAAAATTATTATATAAAAATTAGTTTTGAAGAGCGTATTAGAGAAAATTCACTACAAGTCACAATTAACCCGGCACCCATCTTGCACGAAACTGTCTCGAAGTTTGTCTTTCTTGAAGAAATCAAACAAGCTGATGGTACTTAAGCATAATGTGATACTAAATGGTTAGTAAGTTACTTGTCCATATTTCTGTGCCCGTACTTAATTTTATGCCTTCGAATTAAAACCATTTATAAAAGCAGAACTTTCATATATAAATTGAGGAATTATTTTTTGTATTCAAGTTTACTTATTAACATGTAAGATTACATGTCGATAAAAATTCTTTTTTTAAAAAACAATTTCAATCTGAAGGCATAGAAATAGATACGGGCACAGATATGTGGACAAGTACCTTATGAACTTTATGTTTATATCCAAGCTTACGTTTTGGAACAAATATCACTTTATCGTCGAGCTCTTGGTAATCGAGGAGTTCGCCCGCCAATACCTCTACCTCGACGTGCTACAAATTTTCGTTCTGGAGTTTGTTGTTGTTCCTTAGGTTGATCTAATTTTTGCACAGACTTTTCATGGTCAGTGTGTTCTTTCTCGTCCCCGTCGTCGATCAAGTTACCTATCTCTGCATCATTGTCATTATCAATATCAGCCCACATTTTATCGACTGGTGTCTTCTTATCTTGAGCATTTGGAGTACTCTGCGAGATCTGCTCACTAGTGTTTTCAGCTCCATGATTTTCTTCTTCCTCAGATTCTGCGTCAGCTTCAAGTGGATCATACTTCTCATCCCCATCAGCTTTTTTCTGTGCGTTTCCGCTCTCGTTGCTATTTTCTTGCGCTTCTTTCGTTTCTCCATTATCTTCATTTTCAGAATGAGCAACTTTGCGACGTTTCCAATTTCCCTCATAATCTTTATCATTTTCCGCGGCATTTTCATTTGTCTATGAAAAAAAAAGGAAACAAAATTAGCGAACAAATCTTTGTATTATACCAGTATATAGTAAGAGATTCTATAAATAATTAGAAGGTATACCTCTGACTTTTCTGTAGGTTTTTGCTCAGCATTTTGTTCCGTATTCGAGGTTAAAGACTTAACTTCTTGTACGAAATTACGATAGTGAGTAATACTACGTAAATGAGCGTTCATATCATCAGCTAATAACATAAACCTTCTACACTTTTCACAGTAGAATCCCTGAACTTCTTTTATCATGGATTTTCCTAAAATTATAAAAATAAATGAAATATGTATCGATGGAAACGATACGCGAAAAGTATATAAATTTTCTCAGCTTATACTTACCAATAGAAATTTGATTCTGTCTGCAATGTTTATAAGATGGTATTTTGAATTTCTTCTCACTTAAATTTTCACTAATATCTGTAATGTATTCCTGTTCTCCTGTAGTATCTTCTTCCTTTTCGTTTTTATTGTCAGGTCCAACGTCCTTTTCTTCGTCTTCAACAGTGCGGACTTCAGCTTCTCCTTTCGCAAGCTTTTCTGTAATAGCAAAATGTTATAAGACTAAACCTTTTTTAAAATTAAATTACATTTATATACCTTTCTTTTTATTTTTGCGTTGTTCTTCACATTGTACAGCATTCTTCATATGTGCGGGTGTCAAGCAATGTTCGTCATATTCAATACGGGATGGGAATTCTTTCAAACAAGGGAAACACCTTGGATGTAAAAATGTTTTCAGTTGTTGATGTTTTTCACTCTTTCTATGCGTCGATAAAGTACCATAGAAGTTTAAGTCGCACATTGTACAATATTCTCTCACATTGAGATCCACAGAAACCTGACGAATACAAAAACTGTTATGATCCATTCATTAAAACATTAAATATTTAAATTTGTATGCACTTACTTTCTTTCCACGACGTTTCGAATTGGTCAAACTAAGTTCACGTTGTTCTTCTGCTACTCTTAACTCGTGCCTCATCAGATCTACTTTTAATTTGTACGATTCGTCTAACTTTTCCATCATCAGTTGATGTGCTCGACCACGCAAATGATTTTCAAAGGACTGCAAGAAGAGAAACCATAAAGATATTAATTTATAGACTACTTTAAAATTAATAGTCACAACACAAGAATAAAAACATAAATACATACGTATCCATCCCACATATGCTTATTACAAATATGACAAAACATGTGGCTCATCGGTACTTCTGCATAACGACTTTCAGCATGTCTAGCTTCTGATTTTTTGCCGGATATCTTTGAATCTTTTTCTGTGCTGGATGTATTTCCTTCCTTAGCTGTATCCTCTGTTGAAGATTTCTCTTCAGATTTTTGTTCAGCATCCTCTTGTGATTTTTCACCTTCCTCAACTTTAACTTCAACGTCTTCTGATTCCTTGTTCTCATCTTTCCAATCGTGTTTCTTGTCCTGAGACTCTTCATTTTCTTCACTAATACGGAAACAAATGCACAATTTTTATTATAATTACGCGCTTTCATTAACACCGTTATATTTTGTCTTCTCATAAAGACGGTTTAAATATTATGTTTGTTTAATAAGTTTTAGTGAAGATACATGTACACATAAATTTCTGTGTCGATAACTAGAAAAAAATTGGGCGTAGTGTTACATTCAATGAAGATAATTCAAACCTCTTATAACAGCGCATTTAAAATGCCTATTGTTATGAGCAAAATTGAGTAATTGTGTACTGAAAGAAGAGTGTATTGGAGCGCATTTTATATAATTATAAAATACTAGTGTTATGGAACTTTAACTAATTTAAATTTAAAACATGAGTTACATCACTAATATGGGGAATGAATATTGAACATACTATATAGACATATGTATTTATATATATCTGTATGTATTTTCTTTAAAATCAGACAAGAGAAAGGACACAATGCTGATTTTATAGCAATTATACTGTATATACGTAAGAAACACCGTACATACAAAGATAGGTGACAGAATGAGACTTACTGAAGTTTGAAGAAACTATTCACAATCGCCAGGAGCTTACCTTTTTGCAACAGGTGCTTCTGCTTTTTCATTATCAGAGGTCTTAATGTCCTGCTGTTCCTTTTTGGCAGTCTGATTTTGTTTAGAGGCAGGAATTGGTTTAGAAGATTTATCGTTGCGATGTTGATTTTGGTTTCCATTCATACGCTGACTGCCAGACTGGGGTGCACGAGATTGTTGTGCAGATGGACCACGTCGCCCAGCAGGGCCATCACGGGCGCGATTGCCCATCTAGTCAAGTGTAGGTCAAATGACCAAACCGTCATAAGAAGTATCTGATATAATTGGGATTCTTCTCGAATCGAATGTTTGGTTTTACCAACCATTGGGATCTTTGAGGGAGAAAAATATACTACTCGATTCGGAAGCAGGACGTATTCAGTGTTTCAATGAACACCGAAGGTCAGTGTCTCCACGTTTTAGTGGAAGGGAAAAGGAAAATAGTAATAAGACAATTGAAGATGCAAACAATCGTCGCATCGTCTAACTTTGTATAGATAATGATCACACTGATCATGAGATACGTATTTTTTCCTTTGAACACAGTTCAATAAAGATCAATGAAAAATAATCAACAAGAAGAAGACGTTAAATCAATGAAAAATGCAACCTGCAATCAATACTTATGAGTAATATTCTTCCATCTCAATTTTAGCTGCAATGACGAATAGAAGACTTGGATAGAATATAAATGAACCAAGTCAGAGGGAAAACATATCTCCGTCTGTGCTAAAATTTTCTGCATAAAACCGCAGTTAACTTCCACTACTAAAAATGAGAAATTGTATTCTGAAATCAATACACGTCTTGTTACCGTGCTTTTTAATGAAATGACATTGTGATGGTAATTAATGCTCCTACGAAAATCATGCGTGGCAAAACTAGTCCGGCAGTAAGAAGTGTATATAACTTAGTAATTTCACAGGATAGCCACATAGTATTTCATCCACTGACTGATAGCCTCGTTAATGAATCGATCAATGAACACAAGATGGAGAGTATCAAATTTTGAGATTTAGAATTCGTGTTGTTTATGTAAAAAAAGTGTGGACTAAAAATTGCCCTTTTACAATTTCCACTAAAATGATGTTCAAACATCAAATAAAGTCTGCATATATTCGTACCTTATATGGTTGAGGTCGTTGATTCTTCATGGGATGCCTTACGGGACGATCATTAAAACGCCCAGAGGAAAAGTTCTGCTGATTTGGAAAATTAGGTCCAGGGCCAGAAAAATTATTGCCAAGGCTGAGAAGTGATGGTACCTGCTATAATAGCAAAATTACATTTATATTATCCATCAATAACAAAGATATGTACCTTAATTTATCAAAACAAAAATGTTTACCTGTGGCTGTGCTTCTTGTTGACTACGCAACAGATTCGTAAGAAGATTACTAGCTATTGCTAATTGAGCTTGGGGGGATGCCAAAGATAAATTATTATTCGGAGTTGGCAAAATTCCTCTGCCAGGCATCATTCCTCCTTCCCATGGATTCATACCACCGCTTCCACCACCTCCTCCACCTCCACCTCCCATTCCACCACCCATGTTGCCACCCATTCCACCTCCACCTCCACCCATGTTACCAACTCTTCCTCCACCACCGCCACCACCTCCTGCACCACCTCCTCCTCGATTGTTGAAATTACGATTCCCAAAGGAATCTCGCTTTATTCCTCGGTTGAAAGACATTTTATCTATAGAAATAAATGAATTATATTATAGAGTAATTACTCTAACATCTTATTTATAATTATATAATCTTAAATTATATTGCTTCTATTAATAGTAAATTCATTAAACTCAAGTTTTTGAAGGTAACTTAAAGTAGAAATGTTTACTAACAAATGCAGTATCTCATTGTACGATCTCATACTTCTCATGCTATACATTTACCATTTATAAACGGAATATGGAACGGCGTCTATTTCCGCTACAAAGAGGCAATTAATTTGCAAAAAAAAATTCGATTAAATTTCTAATTTGGAAAGAAACTATGCCAATATTATATACATATTCTGCAAAAATATAAAATTGGATATAATACAAAGCGAAAAATACAGCTAAATGCAGAATTTTCGAATGATGTTTCGTATATCAAACGACGCCGTGCAATGTGACTGACTGCTGAATTTCGTAAACGTCTATTATTGCGAAAAATTTCTTATATCTTATGTGAATAAAATCGGAATAACGTGCTGCGAAATCGAAATCACAATTAGTGTTACTATAATTATTATATGAAGGAATTACTTACTGAAAAAGCAGCAATCCGATCGCGGCACAAGAAAATGAGGGAAAACGAAATGCTCAAGGAAATGGAGTCACCAAGCGTCCACTCTTCCACTGTGAGCCAGAATGACGAAGGTAGCGTGCAAAATGGTCGATGGTTGAAGCACAGAACTGCTTCCCATTGGTCAGTTTTCCACCCCTACCTAAAACAAGGCAAAAATTGTTAGTAAATTTAATAATACTGCCTGCAAATAAATTAAGAACTTTTGAAATCATAAAAAATAATTACATATTAATTTTTTGAATAAATACATCCAATAATTTTAATTCGAGAAATCTGTACTTCATTATTTAATCCTCTAAAAGTAGATTCTAATATAGTTTCTATGTAATCGCTTATAAAAACCAAAAATAAATGAAAATTATTTTATAATTGGACTCATAACTTATCAATCAATCATATTTTATTGTAGTAGTTAAACAATGTAATTTCTTTTATTAAATTCCTGATTATGGAAAAAAAAGCAGTTTCATGAAAATACTTTCATGTATACATGACTAGTGTTGTCGCACGTGCAGCGTCTGAACCTCCATAATTTGTAATAATTAAATACCATAAGCGCTCAAAATTTATTCATAATCCGATCCATAAATTTTACTAAGGTACTCATATTTAAAATATAGTTAAAATGTGATAACGACATTCAGTACAATTAAATAACACGTAAAATTTTTTAACACTGTACCGGCAACAACCGGTATGTTTGTTAAACAAAATGGTGGCAGGCTTTTTAAATGCTACTTCATCCATGTGATGCTTTTAGGGGTTTACTTTTACGTTTAATGTTGAAGCATAATGACAAATCAGAGACCAGTATCCTGTGGTCTTGACTTTTGCGCTGTGCCGGATTTAAATAACTGCCTTTTCACAGCAAATTCGTCGAAGTATGTTACAAGATACAATAATTGACTAAACTTTTCTTATTCATTTATTGTACAAAAAATTTTTATGAAATATGTTTACAGGTATGAATTTATGTGTGTACCACTTGTTCACCCATTATTTAAAAGGGAATTTATTTCTGGTGCTGCAAAACACCGTACTGGTCCGTTTACCAGATCAGACCTAGTTTTGTGCAGTTCTGGTATGTTAATGTAAAAGATATGTATATATATTTTATGTATATATAATTATATAATTTGTTTTATAGATTGGAATAATTTAATTATTGGTAAAATATCACCGCATATTAAGGTTGATTCAAAGAATCTTATTGTACAAAAAAATAGTGAACAATCTTTAATCCAGGAATTAAGTTTAGCAAGCCATTTAGGTCTTGTAGGAGTCACTTTTAAGTTGATGAACGGGATAGAAAGTAATTCTAATCTTGCTAGAATTATCTGTGATCAAGTAACGAGCTCATGCACTTTGCAGGTATACTCATTGATAATAACTATTTATCATATACTTATAACTTGTAGCAATCTTAATTTCATTGTAGGTTTGGATACAAATACCTATGGAAAACCCAGTTAAACAAGCTTATTCTTACAGAGAACAAGAATGTAATTCAGTAGAAAGTCCATGGGAATGGTGGAATGCCTTTAGAATAATATGTGATTATCATAGGAAGTTATGTGTTGCATTAGTTGTGAGTCATGATCTTCCAGATCCAGAAGAGGTACTCTTAAAAGATTTTTGTTTTTTATACACACTGTCAAAAGCATGACATATTTAAATCTAAAAAAATCAATGTGATCCCAAGATTGACAGGTGGTTAGGAGAACCAGTTAAATGCTTAATTTTACCAACTACATTGTTTATTACAAATAAGAAGGGGTACCCTGTATTAAGCAAAGCTCATCAGTCTTTAATAAAAAGATTTTCTGCATTAGAAGTACAATTTATACTCACAGGAGCAAATCGGTATCAAAATATTAGTTACTATCATAATTACTTGGAGTATCTGTGGAAGGTAAATTTATAAGTTTATCTTTCTCTACCTTTATGTATTGAAAAATCATTCTGAGAAATTTTATTTAATTTTAATAATGTTGCATAGGGATGTCAAGCAGATGGACTATATGAAAGATTTGCCCGTGGCTATGAGGACTATCTACAATGTCCTTTACAACCACTCATGAACAATCTTGAATCTCAAACATATGAAGTATTTGAAAAAGATCCTATTAAATACACACTATATCAAACAGCCATTTATGAGGCAATTCTTACAATACAATCTAAAGCAGAAGACAACAAAAAGAGAATGTAATATATAATAATATTGCGTGCGATTATAAAAGTAAATAAGAAAATAAAACCTCTTTTTTTTATTACAGAGTAGTAATGGTAGTGGGTGCTGGTAGAGGACCACTTGTTCATGCATCTTTGAATGCAGCAGGAATGGCAAACGCACAAATCAAAGTGTATGCTGTAGAAAAAAATCCTAATGCTGTATTAACGTAAGATTTCACTTACTATACGTAAGATTCGAATTAGTCTTTGTTTACAATTTTCTAATTTTATGTGCATACAGCTTACAGGCACTTGAAAGAGATATGTGGGAAGACAAGGTAACAGTCGTATCTAGTGATATGAGAGAATGGAATGCTCCTGAAAAAGCAGATATTTTGGTATCTGAATTGCTTGGTTCTTTTGGTGACAATGAACTCTCTCCTGAGTGTTTGGATGGGGTTCAACAATTTTTAAAGGGTATATGTTCATTCCATTAAAGCTTTTATCAATAAATTGTTACAATTGCTTTTATTACTAATTTAATTATATTAGATGACGGCATTAGTATACCAACCTCGTACACATCATATATTGCCCCTGTACAGTCTTCAAAACTGTACAATGAACTGAGGCAATGTAGGGACAAAGACAAACATTTCTTAACTCATTTCGAAACTCCATATGTGGTTCACCTTCAAAATAAGTACGATATAGCTAATCCTCAGCCACTGTTCACATTTAAACATCCAAATAAAGGTCAGTAGGTCCATAGATGCTTGTGCATTTGATATTATACAATCCAGATTTACAGTACTATTATTATGATTTCAGACGGTTACGATAATTCAAGATATGCGACAAAAACATTTGAAGTGCAACAGAACTGTGTTTTACACGGTTTTTCTGGATATTTTGATTCAGTTTTGTATAAAAATACTACGCTGAGTATAGAACCTAGTACGCATACTCCTGAAATGTTTAGCTGGTTTCCTATCTTCTTCCCAATTAAGGTAAGGTGAATCTACTTACGCAACTACTTCTTAAAAATTTGAAATTTAATAAAACTTATTACTAGGAACCAGTCCAGTTGAAAGCAGGAGATCAACTAGTCGTTCACTTTTGGCGTCAATGTAATTCTAAGAGCGTTTGGTACGAGTGGTGTCTCAGCAAACCTACTCCAAGACCTGTTCATAATCCTAACGGTCGTTCTTATACTATAGGTTTATAATATAATACTTCTACAAATCACTTATTTTGACAAGAAACTAACGTTATTGTATCTTTATAATAGAATAACGACTTTCGTTAAAAGTTCCTTACGAAAAACTATTTGCTATAGATAGTGGTATTTTATAAAATAAAACAGTGAAGTCATTGAAACAGATAACGCCATTCTTTTCAACTACAGTATTTAATGGCTTCTTTATAAATATCTTTTTGAATTAGTAAAAAAATGTTTAAGTATTTATATGTTTAAAAATTTTATTACAGAACAGTGTAACCCTAAAAGAAATATTTATGTTGTCAAAGATTACAGTGTACATAAAAAGAAAGTACAACTGCTGCAACAAAACATGAAATATTAAACACATATTAGATTGATTGAGAAAGATAGAAGACTAAATAGTCCAATAAGTATTTTTAAAATAGAATTTTACGTTTTAATTTATGTATTATTTGCATTGAACTCTGAGGTCACTGATACTGGTAAACTTTGATAACATAAATTGCAAGTTATCTTCCAAACATGTTTCTACTGACCTTTTAACCTCACGTGATCCGACTCGTCAGTCCAGTAATGCATGCTCTGAAACTGTTGAAATTTTATTATTTTCTCGATCAAAAACACAATATCTTATTTCTATCAAAGTAAAACGATCAATTTTATTTTGATTTAAAGTAAGTATAAATTTATTTACGTTTAATTCTTGCTCCTGCACACATATATATTTATGTATTCAAGCATTTTAAATAAAACATTTTGTTTAAAAGTTAGTACAAACGAGTTTAGCTTGTGTTTATAAATCCTAATATTATTGATGTATTCATTATAATTGTGCTACAATACTCATCCATTTGCGTTCGAATATTATTTACCTTTTATAATTATAATAAATAATGTGACTGCTAAACTTGAAAGATATCTGTTACAGTTGAGATTGGCATTTTTTATTAAGAAGTTAATGCATATGGTAGTACTTATATTTTTCCGTGTTGGTTTGAATTACACGGTGATGAAATATATTCTATGCGATAAGAGTAACCGATAGTACAAGGAACATACGTTGCTTCATAGAGAAAACTTTTAATCATTCATTTGAACCGCGCCTTTTCGTTCGATCGGCAGCAACGCGGAAAACTCACGAACTTGATCAAGGACGGCACACTGCAGACAACATAAGTATAATTAAGGTTAAGTCTTTGGACTATTTTTCTATCGATCACAATAAAATTGAAAATGGCAAAACTAGTTGCACAAATGGTAAAATATACTGCCAGAACATTTAAGTGTGCTTCGAGAGAAAGTTTACTCACCTTTCCAATTTCAAAAGTATCATTGAATGTTTCGCGTTCTATCGTCACAACTCAATGTCTTAAAGCCGGTAAGTTGAAAAAATTGATCTGAAAATTTAAAAAAAATTAGATAGGTGTATTAACATATATATTTCGTAATACTGTTATTAATACTTATTTACCCATACAATATGTAAAAAGTTATGTCGTTAATTTTTCATAAATACATTAATTGATAAGAAGTATATTGTTATAATTTATAAATATAAAAGTTGTATTTTCTACTATGTGTGTTGATTAGAAACTTTTGTAAATATTTTTTATTTTTAGAAAGACTGTACACAGAAAAGCACGAATGGTTAGTAGTTGATGGCAACATAGGCATGGTTGGAATATCGAATTATGCACAGCAAGCATTGGGTGATGTTGTTTATGCTCAGCTTCCAGATGTTGGTTCTGTAATAGAAAAAGAAGGTCAGAATGTTTATCTATATATTTTTAAAGTAGGAAAATATGGCTTAGTCATACTACTTACCATTTAATTGAAATTCTTTCTTACAGCTGAATGTGGGGCATTGGAATCGGTGAAGGCTGCATCTGAATTATATAGTCCTGTCAGTGGCAAGGTGATAGAAAAAAATGATGCAGTTGAAAAAACACCTGGCTTAGTTAATACTTCCTGTTATGAAAAAGGATGGTTATTCAAAGTAGAATTAAGTAATTTGGATGAAGTCAAAAATCTAATGGATGAAAAAGCATACGAGGAATATTTAAAATCTGATCCACATTAATAGTTAAACTGTTAGTGTATGTGGAAGTTATTCCTTGGTTGTAGTTTCATTGACACTTCATCAGTAGCTCTCAATCAGTCATAGTACAAAAGAAGCATCAAAGATTTTATTTATTTTAAAGCATAAGTTAACAAACATGCTGAATTACTGCATTAATGTTCAACATTTTTTATGGACAATTAAGTAAACAATGCCTCATAAAACTAAGTCAAAAGAATATAAAGTGTATTACATTTTTACAGGTGTAACAAATATTTTGATTTTAGATAATGTAGAGGCACTGTTTTTTTTTAAATGAATTTAGGTAATATGCCTTACATATAATACACAGGGCATAATATACAAATATTGTGAATTAAGAATATGAAGCTGAGTGCAGTAGTTAGCTGATGTCTTTATTAACCACTGTGCATTTTTTATCTTGTTATCATATTTGTACAAAGCAAACAAATGTTTTAATATACATGTTATTCGGTCACGAATGACACCATTGTTACAAATTATAATAAACTTTGTGTTGTACATAAACGCATTTAAATTATAACTTGTATATATAAAGAAACAATTGAATGTTTTGAAATACTATTTATAAATTTTTGAAAATTGTCTGCTTAATGATTTACATAGTACCATCCTTTATTCTCCTTTGAAAATCTATCGCATCTCTTGTAGACACTGCGCGTACGTATTTTACAATAATGCCAAAGACAGGAGTGCAATAAGGGAAATATTATTGTTTAGGAGTTCAATCAGTATAATATATAAAAAATAGCACTGTTGATCCTAAAAAGGAACAGTTATTAGTTAATAATAAAGATATATTTACAATCAATCATTTTGTTTTCTACATAATTTACAATTGCCAACTCCTAATGGCAGTGTTAACAACGCATAATAGTTCTTTTTTTAAATGTTAATTCCAATTATTTATTGGATCAAAAAATCACATCGATATTAAATTAGATTGTTTGCCAATTATAATTGGTAACTGTACATATTTAACACAATGCTTATAACACCATTATTATCGTACTTCCTAGTTACAATTATCAATAAACATGTTGTAACAGAATCGAGCGGACGATTAAAGAGGATGGACACATACAAAGATCATCGATTTAGAGATGTAGTTAGAAGACAATTTTCGTTCATTTTAGATAACTCTGTTTGTGATTCTTTTCTGTTGTTCCAAAATTATCAGACCGACATGTTCTACAAAAAGCCTTGGGAATATATCAAATTATAATAAATAAGATATTACATAGTTTTAACTTGTTCTTACCCAAACAGCAACGTAGAATTAAATATAATTTTAATGTTTTGTTGATAAAATAATTAAATTTCGACTGAAATATATTCTACATATCATGTACAAGTATAATCTAATTTGGAATAAACATAATAATAACTAAAATAGTAACGTGAAAATAACGGGTACAATACTCGAATGGAACTTTTACATTCTGTCGTTGCGCATATTACAGAAGTTGTAGACTTCTTAAGTCTACATAGGTAACATTCACACATTTCATTTAATTTGCTATCTGGGCTTGCCTATTCTGAGGTATGTGGTTTACTAAAAATGTAAAAATGTAAGACTTAATACAGTTACGAAGAGGTAGACATTCATATGCGAGTTAAATAAAAGTAAATTCATTTTAAGAGCATCTGAAAGAATCAATGCCAATGATAATATAACAATTAAAACTATTTCTGATCGTTCGATTAAAAGAACCAGGCGATTTGAAAATTTGGGAACACGTTAAATATTTAACATTTTGTATCTATCATCGAAGGTTTCAAAAATTTGACCGTGGACACAAATCTTTACTCACACGATAAGTACATGCATGCTTTCGAAAATATATATGTATGTATATATACTCTTTCATGGTAGTAATACTCGCAGCTACTCCTTCTGGTTTGATTCAAATACTCGATATTCTTAGTCTAATGTGGCATCGAGCTTTCAGTTTTACGTACATCAACAAATTGTTTTACATCTATATTTAATATCTTATTACGAAGTCGGTGGAAAAGTGAAAGTAGTAAAATAGCATTTTTTCTCCAGGTACTTCATTGATAGAGGATATAAACAGTAGGAGTTGCAAAGGGTGGTACTACCAGCCTACCAGTACGAGCAAAGATTTCTGTTCTTGTTGCCACACTTGAGCCTCGAATCTAGCACGTGTAATTACCGATGGCTTAGATACCACAGGCGTCGAAAAGACAACCTTCACAGCACTGAAAAGTTTCTGACTATTGACTAAACAATTATAATAATAATAATAATAATAATAATAATAATAATAATAGTAATAATAATAATAATAATAATAATAATAATAATCTATTAGTGAAAAATTACTACGTTCGATATCGCTATCTTAACATTCAGTAAATATTTATCTATTTAACAACTGCGATAAGACAATATTGATCTTATATACTTAATATTAATCGCTAGATAATATGTAGGACCACATAAACCTTGCTCCAATGATTCTTTTATTTTCTTAAACAGAATCTTTATTATGATACAATATACAATAATAAAATATCGCATTTCGTGGTTATTTCTTTTTCCGCCACCTATTTGAAAAAATAATAAAGAGAAATACATGAATTAAAATTCTAAAATTAGCGAAGACATTAAGTAGCTAATGATTTCTTTTCTCAGTAAGCAACAGAAATATATTTATTTCATTAAACTATACACAAAATATTATAATTACATATTTAACATGATTTATACTTTACAACATAATTGGAATGTGTTAACTAGTATTTACAATATAGTAGCCCTGCTGTGTGCAAGTGTGACAAAATGCAGATTTTTTTCATAGGAAGTTCTAAGGATGCCCAGGTGGCCGTGCGACATATACGTATGTATGTATAATATATAAGTATATCACATGAAATTTTACTGTCGTTCAAGTATGCCCATTGAATCCCTTGCAGAAGCACGATTGACCGGAGTGTCGGCAATTTCTTTCTTTCGTTACTTATTTAGGATATCTTTTCGTTCAAAATAAGAGCAAGGCTTCAGTGGTATATGCTTAAAAATAATCGCTTCTAGTATTAGAAAAATAGCTTTACTTATTTAGACAAAAGTTGCCTGCCCTTTGACCAATATTTTGTTAACCACCCTTTGTACTGTTTTCAAGGCATCTTGCTTACTGTTTCCCTGCGCTTTTACCCACCAACAGGGGTAGTAATTCTCCATTGGATACATCTCTAAAACTTCAACATCAAATATAGAAAATATATGTCATTATATTCATACAGGGTGTATCACTAAAAATGTTACGGACTAACAGCCCTATATATATTATGAGATACAACAACTTCAATCTTATTGCGTGTCATACGATTGCAAGACGATCAAGTTTAATATTAAATGTGTATTAAAACGCAGACGTCTGTTGAAGAATATAAAAAGCAAATTAATACAATTTTCCAATCCTCCAATCAAAAATTAAAATTGTAGTAAAGTTTCATTGAAAATCATATTATCCAATACAATTTCAATTCACATTGTTCACCACAATAGTCATTTTGTATGGTTATCATAACGCAATAAAGATCGAGTCTCCTCATAGATTCAATGATATTGGCCAATAACATTGTCAGTGTTATACCCTATATATTTAGATACACTTTATAATACATATATTATATATATGTGTGTAAAGTATGTACGTCTATACTTGATTTGTTTTGCATAGGTATCTTTTGAACCAGGGCCCCTTAACTTGGTCCAACACCTAAGCAGCGTTAGCTCTTAATAGGTACTTGAGGTCCACTTTGACGGTAAGGGGCTCTATCATGTTTTTTGAGATATAGCAATAGACTAACTGACGGCAAAGACGCCAAACGAATCTATCGTTTCATTTTCTCTTAGCATGAAGCATTTCCATGAGAAGAGTCTGAGTTGGTGCTCCACCACTACAATGCTTCTGATAAAGGTGATCTTCTCCCCTGCTCGCTACCACACGGATTTCTGGTAATACTGCTAGCAGCTTGTTAAATTTATCCTGTTCATACAAAAATTCAATGTATTTATCAAAGCACTGTTCGAAATATCTCTCATAGAGAAAGAAGAGCAAGAAATAATTGTTTCTATGGATAAAACATACCGTTACAGGTGGATAACATGTCAATGTGTAATCCAAAAGAGCTTGTTGGACTTGATCATGACCTTCTTGCACGTGTTTCTTGTTAACTAGTCCACGGACTTCTGTTTATATCAAAAATAAAAGAATATTCAGTTAAAACATACGATTTTATAGTAATAAATATGATTATCGAAAAACTTTCAAGAAGAAAATTCGTACCATGATTGAGCAGCATCAAAAATTTCATACAAATGTAGTCCGACAGATCGAATTTGAGTTCCTGGAGTTTGGCAGACAATTCGTTGAAAAGATCCGCCAAGGAAGGAACTCCAAGTAGGCCGAGACAAAGGAGATCAAACTTTTGGCCATTAGGAAGTGTAGTCTCGTCAGGTAGATTATTATGTAACCTTTGATGAAGATGGTCGAGCACCAACATATCCGACCAGGAGTGCTGTAGCAACTTCATTTGGTCATCAACCTGTCGAACAATGTAATAAATTATAAGATATGCGTACACGTAGAACTATCTACGATTTTACTCTAGCATATTGGAATTTATTTAAATACATTTACATTCTGAATATATTTAAACATTCTCAAACGCTCTGTCTGAATAGTAGATTGAAACGAACAGCGAAAAGATAACTATGTAGCATTCGAAACAATTTATCCGTTCAGAGGGACAAACAATTCGACATATGGAAGTTTTACGAAATATAATTCAACGAAAAAAGTAGCAAAAGCGATGCTTTTGAATTCCATATTGTTCGAAAAACGCGTAACATATCCAACAGCTCGGGAGTCATCGAAACGGAACCACGGCATTAATTTTTGCAAGTGCAGAGTGGGTAGAAAAAAAGCGAATAAAGAAAAACAATAAAAAGCAAATAATCGGTTAAGTAGGCAGTTTATAATTAACATGGGCCTGCTTTAGGGCAACCGCCATAACCCAGAAACGTATCTTGTTATGACCTAGATATGAGGCGATGCTTGAAATCATTCAGTGATTGTGCAATGCTGTTGGTTACCTCACATCCCCGCTCGTACCACCAACAGGCCAGCGACGAGTTATTTATCGGTAAGAACTGACTTCTCTCGAAAAGATTCTCGACGAACGGTTGAAAATCGTGATATTTTTATTATCGGATAATATTCGTTCACGTAACGAGTACCGATCGTTCTTGACGCGACAAGAAAAGAAAATTGGTATCTAGTCCACGGAGCATTTGTAATTGAAGGAGAAAGACCTTCGCGGGGATCGGATGCTCTACTAAAACGGTAACACAACATTGCTATATTGCTACCTACACGGATGACGTCTTTAATCAACGTATTTAGACGCGTGCGAATTGTAAATGAGTTATTAGTACGAATTTTACGGGGAGATTAGCGAACAAAAATGGCTTTTGTAAACGCACGACCAGAAACCAAGGCTTTCAGAGATACTCTGTTCCCTAATTTGTAGGTCAACAACTTCTTTAAATGATAACGCGCGTTGTGAGTCAAATTTACCGCTTAAAATAGTTGTTCGAGCGAAAATGCGTGCAACGCCTTTCACTGTCAGAGGAATATGTGTAGCCGTGTTGTTTCCATTGAACAATATTACTGATGCGATGAATCGAGTAAGTTGATGTATCTTTGAAAGTATTAGTTCATTGATGGTTTTGCGAGCGCTCGTTTCGAAGCTAAACTTGACACTTATCATTGTCAGTGATGTTCCTTGAGTTGGCAAATTGTGGACTCTTTTTTCATTTCTAAGAATAGTAGAAAGTTATGTTTAAGAAGAGCATAGTAAAATGTAAGTTATATATAGTTTATGTAGGGGCTAGCTAAGAGGCAAATCAAGGGCTAATAAATGGATTAAAGAAAGATAAAGAAAAGTTTATCGGAGTTATAAATATAGAAAGAGAGGAAAAACGATGCAGTAAACGAGAAGTATAAATCAGTTGCACGATGTTTGGTACAAATTAAAAGCAATGGGTGATAAAATGCTTTTTACCGTCTTCAATGATTTCGACCAGTTTAAAATTTGTGATTAAAGTTCATTCAACGGAACTTTCATACAGAGATTTAAAGTAATCGATTTCTTGTATTCTTTCAAATTTGGAATCTTACAAGTGTGATCTCAATAAGTTTCTAATGTATATTGGATATTTATTTGATAAAATAAAATTATCTAAGAATCTAAAGAATCGCTTTTCCTAATATTTTAATTCCTTAACGTTAAAATAAATAGTCGAGAGAATTCAGAATTTTTTAAACAGTTCAGACAGATAGAAATTGGTCTGGTATGGAAGACTCCAGTATGCGTTTCGAAGATATGCTTGACCAGAAAATATTTTGCGCTCCAACACAAATGTATTGCCAGTGACAACCTACGCGCTTTTTATACGTCTGTAATTAGTTAACACATTTCCGTGAACAGCAAAATATCTTTTGATCGTATTACAAAACAAACAATGCTAAAATATAACGCACATGCTTTTTAAAAGTGACACAACTCAAAAAGGTATCTTTTCAAGAGAAACAATAAAGTATTTACAAGCATGAAAGAACATAAAGTACTAAACAAATAGTATTAACAAGAATAATAACATTATGCGACTGAAGTTCTTACTTAAATAATTCATCTAAAGAAGAGTTACCCATTATTTACAATAAATATTTCTGTCAACATTATCTAAATAATTTATAGTTCTTTCTCTAAATATTCCTTTGAATAAAATCTACAATTCCTAAGTTTAATTACCAGAATTTCTACACATAATGAATACAAGCGTATTTGCTAGACCACTTTGTGATCGCAATTCAAAAACTTCATTTTCTGAGTTCTATCACTTCTGAAACATACGCGCGACAAGAACGATTACAAACCTTGAGATCCTTGAAGAATACCGAATTCCTTGCCCAGTCCACCTGCGAGAACAGATTCTGATCGAGCACTTTGCACATTAATTCGAATAAGTCCACTTCACACTGATTGTACGTTTGGTTTTGCAACAGTCCATAAAGGGACGCCTGCCACTCGCGGTCGTCGACCGCTTGCACGAAGTCTCTTATCATCGGACTAGTTTTCGTGGCGACGGTTGGGGTTGCGGATCCGGCGGCCCCGTGCGATTGCGTGGACTGTTCGCCGAAGTTGAAGGCCTTGGGGCTGGGGGTGGTGGAGTTGGCAGCCCACAGCTTGCTATCCAGGCCAGGGTTGAGGTTGTACAGGTGATTACCGCCAGAAATGTTTGGCTGGGAGGACGGTGCGATCAGTTGATGCTGACCGGCCCCTGTGCCAGCCTGTGTCGTGACCAGACCAGCGGCCACGGCTGCGGGGGATGGACTCGAATCTGGAGAAGACGTTAGACTCGAGACCTGAGGTATTTGGATCTCCTGTTTAATATGCAGGAAAGGCGTTACGGCGGAGGGATAGTTCGATGGATCACCGAGGCTGCCGCGTATCGTTTGCAGAGCCAGCTGCCGTTGTCTCATCATTTGGAGCTTCCGCGCTCGGTCTCTCTTGTACATCGGGCCGAATTTGTTCCTACCGCCTCGCATCCGGTCCGCTCGAACGGCTGTAACACACAAGCAAGCGATGTTGAACATTCAAACATGTATAGGATAGGTGTACCTGTCCGATGACGCATCGCCGTCTGCGAAGTCAACCGGTCGCACCGACGCTACGTTTTTTCGGAGGATAAACAAGATGCACTTTTTATACTCTTTTAAGCAATTTTTTTTCACGTCGTTTTATTTCCCCCCTAAAGCAATTATTTGAGAGGCTTGAACCACCTACCCGTCTGAAGGAAAATAAGTTTCTATGTATGGATTAGTGTGGTAGTAGTTTGATAAATGAGTGTTAAGGATGACTGAATTCTTGACCGATTGCAACGCGGCGGGACAAAAGCCTGAAAACCTGTATCTGTTCCCGCTGCTATCCCAACTTTGAGCCTCTCTATCGGCGATCAAACGAGTCCACGCGGTTTCGTGTAAACGAGTCTCTAGTGCGTAAAACATGGATCTCCACCTACGAAAGCTGCAGGTGTTATTTGGCACGTTCAACGTGTCGCTGTTCAATGCGAACGCTGCGACTGCCAACAACGATTATTTATTACTCGAGATTAAACGCGGAGAACAACCTGTTAACAGGCTTCCAGTACTCGTTGTTCTAGGCGGTAATTAAAAAGGGAACGTGTTTCTGCGTAACGAGTAGACAAATTTCTGTTGTGTTCCAAATAGCATTGTCCATGAAACGTTGGTTTTTTAAGATAGAATTTAAGGATCCCCGTTGTATCTCTGGAGTTAAGATCCACATTGTAAACAAGAGATCCCCAGATGTGTGGTCTCTGGGCCGGAAGTGGCCTAGCGGAGGAACTCGATATGGATCCCCCTCGCCTGCGAGGGCTTAAAATGCGCGGCAGACGAGTATTAAGGAACCCACTCTCTCGATTGGCGAAAATTCTACGCGCTTATATCCACGTTAATGACTTACAACAGAAATAGAGCGCCATTCAAAGTTGGTTGGGTTGAAACAAACTTTTTCTAAAAAAAAAAAGCACTTCAAATCAAAACTACCAGATACATCAGCAAAACAAATGCGATATACAGTACTAGATATTTCGTAACTTGCTATAAGTAGAACATGGATAAATTCGTCAGTAGATTTCAAATCGATGTACACAAGCTTCTAGATATAGTATTCTATCGTTATAAACTCGTCGCTGCTTCAGTCATTTCTTACAATTTCGTACCATCCCAGGTAATCTCATCCCTAGTAACAAGTCTATAGCGCAAGACTATAGAATGGTCACTGTTTCCACAAATTGATCATGCTATTTTGAGTCAGTACAATGAATACGAGGAAGCTAGTCGATAGCTGCACAGGTGCTTTGTCTGAAAGACTTAGGAGCACTCCAGTCCCCCTGGAAGATGCAAATACATCTCCCCAAAAACTTCCACGAATAGAGGTTGACTAAAGGAGAGAAGCATTAAAGGGCCATGGCTATAAAAGGCACTCCAGTCATCCCGTATTATAGCGTCCGCTGTGTGGTAACGTTTCCTAGGTAGTGACCGAGCGATCCTTCACGGTCATGGTGTAATCGAGGGAGGATTTCAGATTGTTTACAATTTATAGGGCGGACACGCGGCTAAATCAGCGGCGTTGCCTATTTTCGTGCGCGAAGTGTTTGCTATCCGTCGTCTCATGAAACGCCGGCGAACGAGCGAGCGAGCAAGCGCGGTGCGCGCTCGTTGAAAGTGAAAGGAGGTTGAATCGCTTGCCCGTCCACTTCTGCCTGCGCCGCCCCGCCGAGGGAGGAGGGCCACCCCTCCGGCCCCGACGCCCCCGCCGATACCACCGACACCCCGCCGCCCGCCTCCCAACCCTACTTATTCCCTTCCCTCGACCCTACTCTACCCCCCGATCACCTCGCCCCTCCGATCCACATTGCCGCCTCCGCCACCCTGTGTGCGCCTGCTTACGCCTCCTCTCTTTTTCTATCCACGTTTTTTTTTCTCGCTCGCTGCGATTCCCTTTGCCTACTTTTTTTTCCCTCCCCGTTTCCCCCTCCGTCCTCTTGTTTTCGTCCCTGTTTCGCTGACCTGTGCCCTTTTGGACACCCTCGCTTTCCTACGTGAAACGTGAGTAGCTTGGCCACGCACCATCGAAACGTCATTAGAGGAACACGATTGACCGTTGTAGTAGGATTTAATTTATGGAGTTACGCGATGTAGGCTCGCGGTTTGGTGATGAGGTTGTAGCTGGAACACTTCTCAGAGGTCAATTTATCGATGTGCCCGCTTTAGAGATTACATGGAGATTATTTCTGCATGGAGATTACATTTGGACGTTTATGCAGGCAGGTGGCTTCTGAGAATTCGAACGAGTGAGATCGAGTCCGGCTCGGATCGGTAGATTGTGGAAATATATAAATATGTTTGGGTATCGAAGCACCTCTTTGAGGATTTTAATTGAAGATATATTTTGTACTCTCAGCTGCAAGAGATTAAATCAAAAGAACGCGTTTCTTCAAAGATACTACAATATCAGAAGACGTGGGTGCATAATGTAGAACTAGGATTAAAAAGTTGAACCGTTAATAACTCTAAAATAAAAAAGTGTAACTTATAATGTTTATTTTATAATCAGAAAGTAATAAAGCTCGAAGCTTACTCTAAAATTCTATTTCCAATAATTGCTGGATATAGTACCAAACATTAAAGTGAGCAAAAATCGGGTTCCATTTAGTTCCAAACTACAACAAACATATGCACGAACTTATATCAAGAGAACAGTGTAAAAGATCTCCTTCAACTGCTTCAGGTCTTTTGTTTTTGCGATCTTCTCTAACGAACCGAGGTGGCAACGATCCAACTCCAGAATGCCTCAGATTCTTGCTGCCTCGTGTCCCCGAAACCTGCAACCCAGGGTTCAGCCACAGTGCCCTCAAGCTTGCTACGTCGAATTCATGGCTACGTGCGATGGATGATCGCGTAAACTTGACACTCGCGCTCATTTCTCTAACTCCACCGAACTCTCCCTCTTTCTTCCTCGAGGAGATCTTCCATAGCTTCTGACGAACATTATGCAAAACGTGACTCGTACATCATCTAAGGATTACGCGAACCCGCAACTCTCTTTGATTCTCTGTTTCTGTGGTACATACGAGCAATCAACTCGCTGAGAATTCAGACAATAGCCGGCCAGGCGAATAACGAAAGTTGCTAAACTTGACTTTCAGGTTGTTACTTTCGGCCACTTGTTCCCGATCGCTTGCCATTAATGCCACACAACGCGGCCCCTGACTGTTGCTGACTTATTCGACACGTGTTCAGCGCATTCTCTGGCATGCCTATTTTTTTCGCCCTTTACTTTCTCCGTAGTGATTGCCTGCGCGAGATATTTATCTCGTTATGTTGTGAATGATTAACTGATATAAGATCATCTCGTAAGTAATGGATGTCGAGATTATTTCGGATGGTTAAGGACCGTCATTACTAGTTGGCTTAAAAAAGGATATTTCATTTTTAAAATACTTTAGCAATCTTGGTTTCCTTTATTTGATATTGATTAATGGTAATGCTTTTGTGAATGTCCATAAGTTCAATCAATTTTAGTTTTCGCTTTATTATACGTTAATTTAATTCTAAACTAAAGGGCCTTTCACCTGTTAGTAAATTGAATTAAATAAATAACACTCTGTGATAGACACGTCTTGATATGTAATTTTTTAATGCACCCACTACTTAAAATTCTTACTCCTTACAAATTCCATTCATTTTTTTGCTTTAACTTTTGATGAAACAAAATTTTAATGAATTATCTTCTAGTTATGAGTCTATAGTCAGCGTACCTACACAGTAATTTTTCGTTATAACCCCACCCATTAAGCTCATTGTCAATAACTATATTGTATCATACGTTCTACGATCATCTTCCAATTCTGAGATAATGTCTTTTTCAAACCGTCATTATTATCCCAACATCAAATGTGAAACACGTAACAGTGGTCACCAAATGACCCAATACAATCGCTATTGTGTGCTCCCACTTTTTACGCAGTTTCACTTGTCCTCCACCCCTGGTGTCAGAGCGCGAATCTAAGGGAGCCAGATCATTTAAGAAACGTCCCTACAGCTAAACTTGATTCTCGACCTCACACTCCAAGGATTTCTTTTCCCTCTCCTTATAAGCGGCCTACGTCGCCAAGAAGCATCAAGGTTCTAACGTCGTAGGTGTTCCCTTGTCGAGCATGCATCTTTCCGCCTCTAATTCGACGCCAGGTGCACAGAGTTCTGCGTTTAAAAATTGCGCCGCGAATATTTCCAGGCTCCAAAGAGGAAACTCGCCACTAGCTAGCTGCAGTCAGGTGATAGACTCGTACCCTATACCGAGGTTTGGCTTGCAATTCGTTAACCAGGGAAAGCGAATTAACTTGTTATTTGGCAACGCCTCCGTATTGGGTAAGACGAGTTGACACTTGCCTCGAAAGTTTAATAGTTACTTTGCATCGTCCGTAAGGAACGCGAAGTTGATTTGCCTCTGACACTTTTTAAATACATAGGAGAGCGTTGCTGGTCGCCAGGTGACCCAGTTAATGGGAAGAAATTGATTAAAAAAGAAGAGAGTGGTGCAATTCACTGAACTCTTAGCCCTGTTTCAGACCACTTGGCAGGAAAAACGATGGTTTAAAAAAAGACGCGTTCCAAACATCCAGGAGTCGCAAAAATATCTCAAAAGTGTTTCCCTAAAAGCTTCTATTTCCCTAGAGACAATTACACATTACTATAATCAACGATACGCAATATTGACTCGAAACAAATATCAAATGGAGCAAAATAATAAAAAGTGTTGCTTCTTGTCTCTGTAATAACTTAAGTTCAATCTCAAGTCCAAAATCGTTTTTAAATCCCCTAAAGGTACGAAGTGCATCGATCCATCGCACGTGCAACGCACGTTTTCCCCGTTTTCGTTGAACGAGTGAACCGTGAACGCGCGCGCGCGGAGATTCCAAGTCCTCCTCTGTTCGCGGCACCCCGCGTGGGTGGGCGACGTATCGCGTGGGCAGGGGACATTAGCGTATCGATATACGGCGCGATTCGATCGGACAATCGTCAGATATACATGCCAAACCGCGACGCTGACGGTATTTACGAATCAGGATTCCGGGGCAGCCAGTGGGTCGGAAACTCGCGGAAACGCGACGCAGGGTAATATTGTCCCTGTGTCGAGGTAACAACCGGAAGTTCGAAACACAGGACGCATGGAATTGCAATCGTTACGCGTCGTGTTTTCGAGGCGGCTCTTGATTCGGTTATTACGCGGACGGAATTATCGATAAATTTCACCAACGAGCACAATGGGAGCTTTTGTGAGCCGGAACGACAATGCATGCCTCCACTGTGCGACACACTGCGTTCCTCCTCGTCCCTTCGCCCCCCTCGAGCGAAAAAGAGTTCGGGGAGAATTTGCGGGATCAGGGGGGACAGCGACAATAAAAATCCCTAGAGGTATCGTTGGTTCTGGCACGCTGGTGGAGCTCTGTCGAAATTTTTCGAGAAGTTCATCAATTGCAATCGTAACAGGGTCAATATTGTTCTTAGATTTATGAGAGAGTATTTCTTGCTGCAGCGCGGTTGCGCAGGGCTTTGGCAATGAGAGCAACGCGGTGTTACCAAAGCTGCATATAAATGCGTTAAATGCATCACGGGACGGTTTTCCATCGATTGTCCGACTGGCCAGAGAAACCGTGCACGGGATGGCTCTCTCGTGGCTTCGGTCGTTATGCAATCACACAACTCACGCCTACCGGAAAAGTTTCATTTTTGCGGAATTAATGACTGAATGAGGGTCGTTTTTTCTGCTGTACTGGAGTGAAACAGTTTCAGGGAAACGGGTCACGTTCAACCCTTTTTTCCTCAAAGCGGAACATATGCCACCTACGGAACCAGTTACACTTGTATAGATACCTTGTGAAATGCTAACTTGACTAATATTGCAGTAGGTTAACTTTCATTTGCGGTCAATTTTTGAAAAGCTCAGATGGGTATCGATTAATAATTTAGCAGCAGAAAGAGTGGACCCTGAGAAGAATGCAAAGCATGCACGGTGAGACGAGAGTGGGCGCATATACAACGGAATATGCAATTATAGATACTGATATTTCAACAGAAAAGAGAGTTTATTTAAATTGATAACAATATTCTTAATTAGACGGGCTCTTTACAAAAACGAATTAAGGTCGTTCTCTAAATTATACGTGACCTACATTGTATCTACAGGTACGACAAAGAAGACAAATATGATTACATGTTCCTCACTTCATAATAGATAGATAAAAGGTGATAAATATAAGTGGCGACACCTATTGAATAAATTATAAAAAGACTGGGATTATGGGCCATTGTTTGATCCTCAAGATTATCGATCAAGATATCATTTACGTAAGTATGAAAACGAAAGTCTGTTAAACTTTTATTACCTAATAATAATAAAGATAATTGAGTGATAATTATCTTAAAGGAACTGTATATGTATAAGAAAATAAAAAGCTACTTCCACAGTATATAATAGTGTTCAATGTTTCGACCTAACCTCCAACAGAAACACCTGCAAGTGAGTAAAGGCTCTGCAGTACTTACATATGAATAATGAAATGTATTACTAGAAACTGATATGTGCATCGATTCCTGCCGGAATTTCGTCCCAATTGCTATCGCGCGCGGGAGAGATCCACGTGCAACAGAACGCGTGTAACCATTAAAAGAATGCTACCTACGTCCGGTTCACAAGGTCCGCGGCGGTGGCGGCGACGATAAGAGGTACGCCAAGAGTACCGAACCCGAGAATGCGTACGTCGAAAAGAAAGGGAAACCCACTTGGCAAATCTGGTCCACGGGTCCAGTGACGTCAGGCCCTCCCCATAGAAATTAATGTCCGACCACGTGACCACCGTTGCCCACGATTGGACCAATCGCGCGAGAGAAGTTCCCCCGTGACGCAGCCGACGCGACGCGCCCGACCGTTAGTGAAGTCATCCGCGCATTGCGAAAGAACGCAGAAGAGAAAAAAAGGACAAAATCGTCGGGCAGAAAACTCTCTTTGAATTTCTAGAATAAAGAACAAAGAGCGCAATCTTCGCAATCTTGCAAAATGAGAAACAATGCAAGAGTAAAAAGTCGGAGCCACACTGTAATACTGTAAACGTATCGCTCACTTTTAACGATGACATAACCACAAAATTTATGATTTTTCAGAAAGGTGAGATGATATTTAGTACAAGAACTGCACTGTTCACGCTAATAATTGAAAATTAACCGTTTTTGGGGGTTATGTCACTACTACAGTAAATAAACGGTACGAGGTGTCCTGTTTTACCAAGCGACGATACCAAGCAGCCCATCGGTCGAATTGAAGTTCAAATGCACTTCGCGCAACGATAATTGCATTAATACCCGACAATCATTCTTCGTAGCCGAGATTAGCTTTTGACGCTCGGCTAAACGCGCCGTTCAACTGAATGCCATTAAAGCGAGCACATTTGTCATCCGGTAACTGCGCGCGTTACCGACCGTTAGCCAAGCTTTTCAAGTATTCGAATAATACCGCGTATCGCGGGTAATTGTGACGCAGATCGCGTGCAGCGTGATCGCCTGTCAGCGTGTATATACGCGTCAGAGAGAGAAAGAGAGAGAGATAGAGGGAGGGGGGTACGAATTCGAGCGGGCCGCGAGAGAGAAAGAGAGAGCACGGCGAGAAAGAAATAAAAGCTTCGGCGAAAAGAAGACAGTGAGGCTCCACTCAACGAGGGATTACACAATCCCCGCCTCAACCTAACCTTTCTCCCCCACCTCTCTCTCTTTCGCGGGCGCGCGCGCGAACCCACGAAGGTAGGAGTCGAGCAAGCAGGCAAGGCAGCCGAGGCAGGTAAGCAAACGGGCAGGCAGACAGACAAGCAGGCAGCCGGCCAGGTATAGCACCTTCTTGCAACATAATACAATAATTATGAAATTCGTGAGTTTCTAAGCGGAGGCGCGAGCCACGTTCCCAAGTTGTCTCGATTGATTTTTCTGACCCTGTTGCCCCACCCCCCTTCATGTGTATTCTCCCCGAAATTATGCTTATTGCACTGAATACTGCAAACTTTTCGTGTCGAAACAAGTCTTTGAATAAACTCTTTGCTTTGACACTTAAATTTGATTTCCAATGCGCGCTATTCAAATCTGAGATAACTAAAATTAAGATTCTCTATATGTGACAGCAATAATTTTTTATCTTATAATGTCAAGTACAAACGAAGTCTGCTCTTCCCTATAAGTGGAAGTCTAGAAGTTCCCTTTTGTAAAAAGGTAAGAAAAGTAAATACAGTAAGTCATAGATTTTTTACCCTCAATCTGGCACTGTTAAATTGCTAAAAGATGGAGATAGTTTGCAGTTTCTTTTAGCGCACGAAATTTATGACCTCCCACTTAATTTTAGGACATCTTATATATTCTCGTACCGACCAAGAACCCTGGGCCAATTTTGACTACGCTGGGACCAGCAACCACTCTCACTTTTATGACGGGAATCGCGTGTCCAAGAATCGACAGGGCCTAATCGGACGTCCCGAATTTCCCTGGGCTGTTAAGTTCGGTAGAGCCACGTGTTGGCAAGATGCGAAAGATGCTCGTCCCGGACCTACCTCTGTTCAGAGTTGTAAACGGTACACTGTCGTTATTAGCGTTAATGATTCTGCCTTCGGTGCGTTATTATTGACTATCGTGATCTTTCGTTTTCCACTTGGGGATCCTCAATACCCCGGTCAACTTTCGTCCTCTGGGTTTTTCTTTTTGCGTCTGCGTCTCTTGCATGTCCGGCCGAGCGCAAAGCTGGCAAGAAGGTAGCATTACGTGTGCTCGTTAATTGACAAAAAGTGGTACTAATTACGAGACCCATAAGCTGGGTCGTTAATGATTGGGAAATTGTCATTATTATTATCCCTTAATACAATAAAGATGACAGAGGCAAGAGAAGAATTCGTAACCCTTGGAAGGAGTGACCATGTGTTCCTTCCAAATTTGATATTTCGACATTCCCTTACGCCATAATTTAGAAGACAAATTGCAATGGCAGTTTCAGCGGTAATTGAACACCAGTTCCGAAGAATAACACCGAGTCAGCATTTTCGTTAAGTAATCTTATGAAGTAATATTCAAAGTAACGCGAGGAACCTTTTCCCGTGGCTAACAGATAGGTGTCATAACGCTGGCTGAAACTTTCAACGACGAAAGCGACAGAGAGAATTTTTAGAGTCTAATTTCACTGTCCCTCCCCGGCTGAGAATATATTTCGGCTGTCTAATAGAAATTGCAAAGCTACTAGGAAAGGCTTTCACCTGCCCTGCGGAACCACCGTCGAACGTCCTACCTCAAATTTCTAGATTCCATTTGCGCAATTCTACCGGTTCGCCCTACCCACGAGGACTGTGCCGCGCTTAACGCCACGTGACAAATCTGCCTTTGTCCAAACAGAAAACTCGGCGGGATCGGTTAGAAGACTTTTTGTCGGGGATAACGCTAATGACGAAAAGGAAAGGCACATGGGAAGTTAGTTTCTAAGACCCACATTCAGAGTAGAACTTTTTATATCGGCCACCAGGCGTCTGACTAAAATTGCGGAGGACCTTGGGTCATCCGTTTAACATCATCGCTTGACTCCGATTCAAGAAAAGGCAATTTGTTTTCGAAGATCTAACATTAACCGATGTTTGTCGTCCCTTTCAAGTTTTAGTTCAACTGACAAGATTATATATATGAAGTGAAAATAAAGAAAGAAATAGCGAATCTTTTACTTGTGGAAGGATTGATACTAACCTTGATGGAAGACAGGGTCTCGTTGTTCTCTTAGAAGTAATTAAGAGCGTGTTCGACAGAGAAATTCAGATAAAGTACAGATTCAGTTTATTTTAACTCTTGAAATTATTTCTTTACTCTCAGAATTGTGTCGTTCATTTAAACGTTTATCTTGTTACGCAATTTTTGCGACAGAATTATTGCAAATTTTAAGCATGTTATATAATATAAATTGGGCTCTCTTTTTTCTGTTATTAAACGTACTATTACTCAACGTTAACACTCAGACTCTTCCACTTCACCAAATGTCAAATCTGTTTTTGTAATACTATTATCATTTTTTTAGCATTCCTGGTATATGAAATTCTACATTGATACTGAACGTCTGAGAATGTAGGTATATACATTTAACTCGACAAAGTCTTCTTCGCTGACATCAGACAAAATGTGAAAGTAAAATGATTCGTTGCACGGATGAAAACGGATGAAGACATAAAGAGACAACCGAACGCGAACAGTCGAATTATTCGCAGCTGCGAAACCGAAGCCCGAGCGTCAATATTTGATCGTGTCCACACACGCATATGGCGCGGCACGGTCGAAAATGGAATTAAAAAGTCCAATGAAAGTGTACCATTGTCGGTGTCTGGTTCCCGTTAAACGGCGTTAACAAGTACAGCCTGTTTAGCTTCTTCTGCGGAGCGCAAAAAGCTTTGGCAATTATTAAAGGGGAAGTACTGTGTATCGGTATCGCTTTTATAATAACGTAAAACTTTCAGCAATTTCGAACACAAACATCATAAGAGCTTTACGATTTTTATTAATTGTAGCCTCACGAATTTTGAGAAATTCTCGCGAAAATATCTTGCAATAGATTTCTAACTTTTGAATAATTGATCCGATTGTCGAGAAATAGTTATACAAAGTTTTTGCACAACAAACGTGGATTGAACGAGTCGCGGATTCCAGAACAGGATGGTTTTCAATCGGTACTAAAGCAGGTCCGAGGTAACGTTCATTATGTCGAATGGAGCCTTGCTCTCGTATTCACGGACCACTGCAAACAGCAGGTCTCAGTTGCAGAGAGAACTGCGACAGGTGTTATCGCGCGATTACCCACGAGTGTTTTTCACTGTTGCTGCTTTTTGACTTTCAACGCACGTAATTCGATTCTGTTTTTTTTGTCTCCGGTAAATTCCAAGATGCAACACGAGATAGCTATAAAAAAGAATGGAGAATCGCTATACTGCTATAATTTCACAACTATTCCCAAGACTCTAAACTATTTAAACGATGTACACTCCAAGTAATAATTGTTGGAATAGGTACAATAAAATTTGCATAACTTCCGTTATCAGGTGTTACGGACGTTACACAAGGAACAGTAAATCGATACCGTCGACCGTGCTAAAATCTACTAGAAGTTAATCTTATAACTTTCACGATAAAAAGAAACTATTTGCCCATGGAAAATAGCGATACGATTGAACACGATAACCTGACCCAGCTGTAACGAGTTTCAGCTGTGAGATTTAGCAAAAGTTCGGGGACTATTAAAAAGCGCAATAAACTACACATCAGGCAGTGATACAAACAAATTAGCTGAATGGCGTTTTAACGACATAAAAATAAAAGGAAAATGAAATTCTGAAACGAGTTTAACGGGTCGTGAACTTCAGTTATTCGGCGAGAGAAGAAATTAAACGACCCGTCACGCCAAATCGGTGGAACTTTATATACGCTGACGGGTGTTTTTACGTGTTTCTGAATAGCGTGCAAGTAAGAAACTGTTTCCTTTCGTAAACACTCGCAAGCACTCTGGAAACTTTCCGCGTTAAGCAATCCCGTTGCCGCTGTAGGAACGCCGTGGAAAACGGCGTGCAAAGGCGGCAATTGCGACAGAGCCCGGTTTCGAGATTCGCTTAATCGCCGGGCCTTGAGGGCCTAGACCCAGTTACTCGAATTGCATTAGACGCGCTCTTCGTCCTCCTATAGCGACGAGTCCCGACGCGCGAACTTTCGGCAGGGGACACCAGCAACGCTCGTCGACGTGCTCTTGGCGTTCTCGCGAAACATTGTCTCTCAAGAGACTTTCCCGTAAAATCTGCATAAATTGCGCATAAAGGAAAGCGAGTCAAAATCAGACCCGTGCAAAAAGCGCCCCACCGACGCGATGTATTTAGAAAACGAACGCCAGCGCGGCCTATACAAGGTGGCTTACTGTTCTCCAATCAAACTTCGTCAGTGTGTTCTCTAGCTAAAGTAAGACTAGAATGTGATTCGAAAAAAGTCTATAAATGCTTCATTAAGGAGTTATAATCAAAATATGAAAGAATGTGATATTACTTTATATCTACGTTATCTGTTAATATTGTGCTTTAATTTGATAGACTACAATTAGGTGGGTATTCGTTTAAAAGATTCGCTTAATGAGCACCAGTCACAAGGATGGATTAGTTGAGGTAGGTCAGTCTTGTAACGTCTAGGTTATTTTACCCCTAAATTTGAACGTTGGGGGCACTCTAAAAAATAAGTTTGTCGATATAACGTATGAAGAAATTATACGAACTCACTACAAAATTCCAATGTAATGAATATCTAAAGTTCTCTAGTAGATTATTGCAACCAATCACTAGCTTCATTTCAAGCTGCTAGACACGAATTCGTATTCTTGAATTATCTAAAAGTGCAAAGTGATCCAATAATTCCTCTCACAACATGTATGAGTGTAAGGGCTTATTTCGATTAAATAAAATAAAATAATTGAATACTACGTTACCATAAAACTTGCATGACGTTTCATACTTTTCGTACAGCTCTTAAATAAAGTATTGACAAACTTTTCATTTGAGTCTTATTTTTCTCTATACAATCCACTAACAAAGTTCGTATGGAAAATCGTAGGACACCCTGTATATCGCGAATTCCATTATTGCGTATGTAAGAACGGTTTGCCTAATCGGTCGGTTCGATGTGGACGCGCGGCTACGCCACGGAACGATATTGAAACCGACAATGGAAACTTGGCGCGGTATAACATTGAAACATAATGAGGAAAGTGCATTCGCTGACTGGAAATGAAAAGCGTCGGGAACGACGAAAGAATTCGCAAGGGAAGACAGTATCGGTTGATCGCTTCACGGTGTGTAATAAGGTTAAGTTCGTAGGAGCGTGATGCGAAAGCGCTCGAACGGGAACGGGTTTGGCCGAAGTTTGCCGAGGGAAGGCGAAGGGTGCCGAGCGACCGCGAACCGTCGTGTGCACGCGTTCGCGCGTAAACGACTTTTGACGTATCGCAGGGTACGTGTACGCGTCGAAGATATTGAATAAGAGATAACGCAAAAGGATTGATAATAAATGTGATAACATTAACGCGCGACCGCTGATATTGGCGGAGCTATTCCAGTCGCCGGTGAACCAACGGGTGAAAGTAAATATTCCTATTACAATAGAATTTTACTCGCGAACTTAAACGCGAACAATAATCCACGACGCTCGCCGCGACGCGACTATTTGCATACCGGCGATATTTCATCAGCGCGCGGCCATTACGAACCTGTTACTGGCCGTAAAATGATGGATAAAAAAATCGCGGGTGACACAGGGGGGTCCCATTAAAATTTCATTTTCTCGCGAGGATCGACGTTTTTGAGTCGGGAGTCCTACTATGCGTATACACACGTGCAGAGTACACGCGTCTCACGATTAGTGTTGCATAATGAAACGTCCAGGGCGCATATGCACGCGTACGCTTTTGTTCTTTCACCTTCTGCATAAAAATCGCGACACCCGCATGCGTTCGCTTTCACATCCAAAAAATGAGCGCCCATATCGTCGATCGAATAAAATCCCCTTACGTAACAGTACGAAATTCTTTGTACCATTCTGTTTAGCTTCCACATTATTCCGGCTGAACTGTTCCAAAATTTCGAAGAGCGTTTCCAGTAAACGCAACCAGTGTACAATCGAGGTAGAAAATACGCAGTAATTTTTTGATACAAAAGAACCGTGCACAAATCATGCCAACGCGTACGATACGAGTAATGTACGGTGCACCGTGACTGGGAATACGTACAGCAAAGGCGTATAAAAGTTTAGAATATTTTTAATACGTAGGTATAGCTGACCAAATACTTGCGCTTTAAGGCAAATATATTGCTAAATAGTAACATAACCTATGATTAATTCTACGCGCTCCTTTCAGGTCTGCGATTGGTAAGATTGAGAATGTAGTAACATAACCTATGTTCAGTTTATGCATTCCCTTCAGGTCTGCGATCAATCAAATCAATATGCATTTATAGTAACCCTTCGAGGACGACATTTGTACACGAACTCGATTTTTTCAGGTATCATTATCAAATGCAACTAGCATGCTACAATGTCGCAGTTCTGGTTAAAATCATTCTTTTAAATACTTTTAAAATAATCGTAAATGCTTTGTAACATTTAATTCAGAAAACAAAAACTTCAAAAATAATTTTCCTTTCATCTGCATAGTGTTTCTGGAGATGGAAATGCGCCGTTTTTGAAGGGTCAAAGAGCAAGATATTTCCTGAATGATTATTTACAACCACATTATTGCATACATAGTATAAACAGCAACATTTTAATAATATAAGAAATTCAAAAATATACATCCTGCTATTGTATTAGAGCAATTGATAATTAACGTGGCTGAAGATTACTTTTTAAGTCGCAATGGTAAATGTGGAACACGACGTTACTTGTACAATGACTTAATATAAGAAAACATGGGTATTTCCCACCGATATGAATTTACCGCGAACGCAAAGCCTACATGTTCGTCTTTAGTTTATACAGCCTGTCACAGTACACCCACTACGATCCGCGATAATGTTATAATAAAGAAAAGACTCACCTTCGAGCTTCATGCCGACTTCGAGGCACTTCTGAAAACGGCAGTAGGGGCACCGCTTCCGTTGCGTTTTGTCGATGTGACAGGACCTCTCGGCGACGCACGTGTAGACCTTCTTGTTTTGGACGGTGCGCTTGAAGAAACCCTTGCAGGACTCGCAGGTGAGCAGGCCGTAGTGGTATCCGGAGACCTTGTCGCCGCAGACCGGGCAGAACTCCTCGATGATGATGTCCTTGGTGTCGGGGAAGTCGGACGGGCAGGGTATTGAGCCGGTCACGACACCAACCCCGACCTGGCCCAATCCAGGATGACAGAGGGTACCAGTAGGTAAAGAGTAGGTGGTAGTTGGTATCGCGACATTTCCGCTTACCGTAGCGGATCCGCCGCCACCGCCGCTGCCAGCCCCAGCGCCGCCACCGTTTCCGCCGCCGCCAGCGGCGGCATTTCCCGCGGTGGGCCCACTGCCGCCAGCGGCACCCGCTCCACCGCTACCACCGCCTCCGTTCGCGGCTCCGCCGTTGTAGCCGCTGCCTCCGCTGCTCTCGAGGGCCGTCGACGTGCCGCAGCCGCCTCCGTTCGTCGCGCCGTTGCTCCCGCCCCCGCTGCCCCCGGTGCCGCTTCCGGCCCCTGTTGGCGAGAACAGACACGTGTACACTTTCTTGTTGCCGCAAGAGCCGATCTCGAGGGCGGAGGAACCGCCGCATCCACCGGTCGTCGTAGTCCCGCCGTTGTTACCGTTTCCGCCACCGCCCCCGCCCCCTCCGCCACCACCGCCACCACCCCCGCCTCCCGTCGGCGAGAAGAGACACGTGTACACTTTCTTGCTGCTGCACGGCGAGCTGTTGCGTTTGAAGAAACCCTTGCAAGACTCGCACGTGAGCAGACCGTACTGGTAGCCGGACATTTTGTCGCCGCACATCGGGCACCGTTCCTCCAGGGCGGTGGAGTCGAAGAACGCGGTATCAAAGCCGGATATACCGCCCTGGGAGTGTGCCTGACTGTGAACCGACAATTGTTGTTGCTGTTGCTGCTGCTGCTGCTGTTGTTGTTGTTGTTGCTGTTGTTGCTGCTGCTGTGGTTGCTGTTGCGACTGGGATTGGTGGCACATGGTCGCGGGCGGGCTCTGGGCGCAATTGCCGTACGGCGAGGAACCGTAGTGCGATTGCTGTTGTTGTGGCTGTTGTTGCCCGGCGCCAGCCGCCCCTTGCGGACTACCCTGCGGGCTTAGATGGAACGGCGACATATTCAGGGATATCAGGCCCGAATGCTGCTCCATCTCCAATAACATATCACCCTTGCGCAACCACTGCACGGAGGAACGTGCTCGTCGCGTATCGGATCATATATGAAGCGGCTTGACGGTCCACTCGGTCCGACACGATCTATGCGTGCGCGTTTGCCAATGGCGTGTGCGACAACGGCGGCGGTTACAGATTCCTTCTTTAGCTCGGGAGCGTAACGGTGTACGCGTCGCGCAAGGTCGTGGTACTTGCGTGCGATGATGCTGCGTTGTCGGTGGCGAACCGACGATACGACGACACGGCGACAACAACGATGACAGCTTCGTGAGCGCGTTAAGGGAGGCACACTTGGTTCCTTGGCACGTACAAATATCGATCACCGTGTCACGCTTTTCTACGACACACGTTCCTAAGGGAAACCATCGCGCACCACTGTACAGCTATCAAACCCCGTGACCGACTACGTCCGAACCATGGTAGAACCACGGTTGTATGATGTGCAAAGGCAGAAGAGGAACTGTCACTGTAGCACGCGGAACAAACCACCCACGGTCCCTCGATTCAATCTTTCCCCCGGGGCACTGATAAATCCAACGATATTCGACACGAACGGGCACACACGAGAGATCGAACTGGCTATCCACGAGGACCCACCGTGCGAAACAATCGGAGCGTTGTTCCACGCGAATCGCCGGCTATGCCACGAAGCGTTCACACAAAGTTTTCAAAACAACGCCGTTGACACTGAATAAACGCGAGCGCCGTGAACCGTGGTCAGGCAAATCGGGTGGAAGTAGCGCGCACACACTGCAATCCAAGTGTAAATGCACCGATGAAAAATAACGAGGGTGCGTGTAAGTCCAGCGACGAAGATCGAGCGAGAGAACGTGAAAGAGAGAAAGAGTGAGAGTGAGAGTGAGAATCTTCAGTTCCCCCGGAACGCGCGACTTGACAGCTCGGCTATCTGCGTACGACTAGTTGTCTTCTCGCCTCGTTGCTTTCCCGAAGGGCCCGCCCCCTCCCCTCTGCTGCCCTACCGTCGGCACATGGAGGTAGGTAGAGTCGGGAGACCGTCTCGTGAGACACGGTGGGCACACGTCACGTATATCACAGAGCGCGGCCACGACGATAATCACGAGCGCGAAACACGGGGGGGCCTCCTCCTCCTCCTCCTCCTCTTCTGGCTTGCTCCTCCTGGACACCTCTCGTCTCCTCTTTCGGATCCTCGTTGCTTGCCCGTTCCTCCTCGCGTCAAACGTAGCCACACGAGAGAGGCGGTGGTCACTGGTCGCCAGACGAACGAAATCGAAACGAAAAAACACGGTTACGGGAACGGCGCGACGCGACGCGCGGCGGCTCGGCACGGCTCGGCTCGGCTCGGCTCGACCGGTAGGTAGAGAGATACGCGCTTCACCGTGACACCGCCGGGAGTAAAATAAAATTGGCGGAACCGGGAGAGAACGGCGAGAGGCGCGCACCGCCGCGTCAGACTCCCTTGGCGTTTCGGTGGGTATATAGAAGAGGCCGAGGCGAGGAGAGAGAAGGAGCGCGCGTGTCCCTTTACCGACGGGCACGGGTCGAGTGTGAGAGCGCGAGAGCGGCGACGGCGGAGCGAGCGAGCGAACGGAGGAGCCAGCGAGCGAGCGAGAGAGAGAACGCCACGGCGTATAACCAACACAGCGCACGGCATAAGTGAAAGTGATTCAGCAGCGCATGCCACCGCGCGCGGCCAGGTGCCCGACAAGGAGTAGTAGTGGAGGTGCCTGTGAGGGCCCGTCTGGGTGGGGGGGTGACACGCGGTTCGGGAGGAGAGGGAAGGGACGCGGGAGAGGAGAGACGGGGAGGGCGTCGGGAGGTATTGCCGCGGTCGAAGGGATCCAGGGAGGAGGGGAGAAGGAGGTTGCGCGGACTCGATAGCGGGGATGACCTACTTACGGAACCAGGTCTATGTCGGCCGGAGAAGTATTGTCCTCGCGCGGCTCCCGCGCCGGTCTGCCGCCGTTACCGCCGCCGTTTTGTCGACCGTATTTGTCGTCGGTGGCTGCCGGCGAATACCCCGAGACGCACGTGTATACCCTGCCTGCACGGGATTCGATCCGAATCGATACCTCCCCCACCGATGCGCCTCTCTTATCGCGGAATTCGTCGCGACCCCGAATCTTCCATGCACGACAGACTGGAAATATTCCTAATGGAATCTATATCTGAAACGATTCTTTCTCAGACTATTATTCCCGTGATCGTACGTAGGGAATACTAGGTTGCGTGGATTTTAATGAGCAAGCTTTTTAGAAGATACACGGGGTATAAATAGCGTTCGAAGAGACGAGTAGAATGATGTATGCATCCAGCGTGGAAGAGGTTGCGTGTCGTATTGCTCCTCTTTTTTTGCTGGCGCGCGGCTCGCGTGAGGAAGATCGAACGGTAGAGCCCGCGAACAACTCTTGCTTTCAAAGAGCACAGGGGAGCCAAACACAGAGTCGCGGTAAGCGGGCACAGGGCAGGCGCACAGGCCACATACAGGCCGTGGCTGGGTCAACAGTAACGCCGTTGGCACTCCCCGACAGTGCCAGTGCTTCTCTGTGTGTACGTCGCAGTAGATGTACGACGCGAGGCGGTGGGGAGACCCACTGACCCAGTTCGCTGAGAACATGACGCAGCCGCGACTCACTCCCTCTCATTATCTCTCTCCTTCTCTCTCGGTCTATCGCTCTGCCTCGCCGTCTCGCTCTCGCCCCCTCGTTCCTTCTCTCTCTTCCCGCCTCCCTCCCGCACCCTCTGCCTCTACCATCTCGCGCATCCCACCCTCCCAGTCGATCCTCCGTCTCTGTCCCTCAGACCCTGTCCTTACACCTTTTTCTACGTGTTCCGCCACCCTAAACACGCGCGTACCCTTTTCTCTCCTCTTTCTCCTCCTCCTCGACTCTCCTCGCTCTCCGTCACTGTTTCTTATTTCACCCTTGCTCCTTCTTTTCCTGCCCGCTCCCTGCACGCGGTATCGTCTTTACTCTCCCTTTCTCTGTCTCTCTCTCTCTCTCTGTTCGTCGAGTAGACCGTGGATGCTTCTTTCTCTAACGCGGCTACCTCCCCCGACCCTCCTCCCTTCCCTCCCTCCCCGTGTTCCTCTCCGTAAGCCTTGCTTATTCACTTCGAACGTAATTGTCGCGCTCTTTTCCGTCCAAGTAACCGTGCGCGCCTGCCGTAATAGCGCGCACACATGTACGAGCGCGCTGCGCGGCTATATGCAGGGCTGCACATGCATGCACGCACGCGCACAGCGTGTCATCGATGAATGCACGCGGCAACTATTGCGAGCGTGTTGTCATCGTCGTTGCCGTTCCGTTGTTGTCGTCGTATCCAGTGCAGCAGGTTTAGAGGTTAGGTGCAGCAGAATCGCTGCCGATGATCTTCGAACTTACCGCTTTTTATATTTTAAATAATGGAAGCAGATTGGCTCCGCTGTCTGTATCGTACTCGAATCGTGGTTCGTTTGGGTGTTACGCTCCTCCTCGTGGGAACCGAGAATAAAATTGAGACGATTTTTCGCAATTTCGATTCGAGTATGATACACTCAGTTGCCAATCTTACGTAACATGAAAAATATATTCGTACACTTAAGTTACATAAAACAGTAAAAGCGTGATAAGAGAAGCGTAGTTGCGTCGAAGTTGCAGCGCAGAAGGGAAGAATATGACGAGAACGGGAGCAGATATATAGTTAATCATGAACGAAGCTCGGCAAGGAAGCTCGTTTGGTTAATTAAACGCCACTCCATCCAGGAAAGTAGAATCGGAAATAACACCCGTCTCGATTCCCCTTTTATAGCTCCTTTCCACATTCGGCTCCTCCTCCGTTTACGCAACAAGTGAGCGGAACCTATTTAACAATGACCCCTTAAAATAAATCCACCCCGTATCGCGGGGGTTACGAATTATCGTGAAAGAGCCGCGGGGATCGATCCCAACTTCCTGCTTCTCATTCTGACGTCGCGTTTCGCGTCCCTCGGGGGGCGCGAATCGGAAATGGGTACCTGCTCCGCCGATCGCAGACAACGATCGTACGCAACGTTGGTCCCATTTCCAGCAGGGGCGCGCATTCAGGAGGAATAAAGAGCCGGTGCGCGTTCCATTGCGTGTCAGGTTGAATCACGATCAGCCGTGACGATGGAAACGGCGCGACGGAGAGGGAGAGACGGGAGCGAGGGAGACGAGAGGATCGAACGAAAGGGAAAAGGGCCGGCTACGGGAACAGGGGGCCGAAAGGGCGGAAGAGGCAACGAAAGAAAGTGAAAGCTGTGACCCAGAAACTCTGGAAATGTAAATGGCGCTCGCACGACGACACGCGTTCGGGAATTATAAATCATTATACAAGGGTTACGAGGTTTCGACACTGGCCGATAGGCGATTTCGTTAGAGTCGAAAGCTCGTGAAGAGCCGACGCGATTCGAAAGGGACAATTACGAAAAGGAGTACCTACGCCCGATGAAATCGTCGTCGAACGTGACGCACGGTATCGGAGGGATCTCGTTTCCCGCTCAGGGAGGATCGTGTTGCCGCGCTTATTCCGATCGACGACTGAAAACTCGTTCGACGTTGCTGATGGACACGCGAGGAGAGGCGCGATAACGACAGTGCTGCGGCAAGGCTGTAGAAAAGCGAGTCCTTTACCCGTATAGGCCAGAATTATGCGACCATTATCGGCATTACGCTATTTCTGGGTCAATTAGCATCGCCGGTGATCCTTTAAACGCTCGTGGGCGAGTAGGTACGTACGCGGATACACGCGGAGTTGCGGCTGTCGGAAGTAATCTACTTTTTGCCAGAGGGAGTTCGGCACTTCGCTTTCGAGGACTGTTTACGCTTCGCTCTACTATTTATTTTCACCCTTTCTTGGGATCAACAGGGGTGGCAATGACGTCACGGGGTTAAGATTGGAGATATCGGAGGATCGTGAATGAGAATAATGGAGCGCGTGATCTTCGTGATAATGCCTTAAGGTAGTTTTTAGCTAAACGCAAAAGTTCGAGAGTATTCAAGAGAAATCTTGAGGATGAACAAAAATCGATTTACCGTATCGATATTGAGAAATCATTAATAAAAGTTGGCGCGTTTTAATACCGTGACATACGGCAGAATCGAATAAAACTTCTTCTCAGCTACTTTATGGCTGAAACAGGAAAACTATATCGAAGAATGTTACCAAAATTGAAATATGAAGCGAATATATTAATTTTAATAAAACTGTTTGTATAGCGCATTCGTAATTATTAAATAGAAAAAGAAATTTCTGTAGGAAGTTATCTGTCAATTGTATTATATTGAAATTTAACTTTTTTCAATATATCTAAATAGTGTTAAAAAATATTATTATAATGTACATAGCAATATATCGTACCAATTCATCCTTTAGTTGGTTAAAAAACACCTTACTTAATACGTAGACTAGATTAAACAAACATTTGACAAATAGGCAATAAATATATCTATGTAGAAATAATATAAAAAAATTTGGTTTGGACAAACATAACTCAATTTATCTAAAAATATATTCACCCATGGAAAGTAAATGTTACTGTATACTTGGCATCGTGTCCGTAAAAATGGATGCAAGGCGTATTTAATAAATAATTCTGTTCAGAAATAAAGTTCTCAGAGTACATTTCAACACGATTCCTTATTTTCATATACTATACATAACCCATCCCCAAACATTCAATGAACCTGTTTACTGCCATCCGTACGAACTCTGTAATCTACACCAGATTACCTCATAAACGTATTCAGCGTGGAAACGAAAGTAATCTTACTTTAGTAGAGCGAAGAGCATCGGGTTGAAGATGGAATGTTAATAAGGATATTAAGGCCAACCTATTTCCCGTTAAAAAAAAAAAAAAAAAAAAAAAAAGAAGAAAAAGAGGCGCGTATACGCCGTCTTCTAGCAGCGCGATTACTATCACGGGTATTAGCTATGCAGGTACGGTATCTATAACTCGTAATATTCGACGCAAAGAATACGAGGCTGGTGTGATCTATCTCTGTCTCCCTTTTTCTCGGCCACTCTTTCTCTCTGTTTCTTTTTGCTCTCTCTCCCTCCCTCCCTCACGTTCTCTCTCTCCCTCTCGTGCTCTGAACAACGTGTCTCGGTTGTGTGAAGTGTGCCAAGGACCGCCCCACTCCGCAATCCCATTTTCGAAACTAAAAGTAAAATCTAACTCATTGTGCCTGTTATACGCAGAGAGACCGTTACCGTAATATATATTTTTGTCGTACCCGCCCGAGAAACTGTCGAATTTGTTCGGGGGCGACGTGAACGCAATAACAAGGACGGACTACCGACAATCTCGTAAGCGTCGATGTCGATCAGCGGGCGGGCGGCAGCGTCCATAAAATTTCGATATTACTTTCGCGCTCGTTGCTAAGGATGACACGCTTTTAGAGTATGTAAGGTCGCGAGGAAATTTCGAGCGGTCGCGGTACAGGTGGGTGGGCGATATTTATCACAGCCCCCTCCCTTCTTCCGTCTCGGGAGTAAACCAAGGAGAAGCCACCCCTCTGTTTCCCCAACGATCCCTCTGAGCACGCTTCTCTCCGCAAAGAAGATTACGCAAATCCTTATTCCGTCTCGCGGCGTCCCCGAAAACAGCGAAAAAAAAAAAGAAACAGAGAAATGAGAATAGAGGAGGCGGACGGATGGAAGCGGAGACCGAAACAGAGATAGAGGGAAAGAGAGGAGGAGAGATTGTTTCATCCACGAAACGCGAACTGGCGTTTTGCAGGCCAGTTCGCACGTCCTTGACACACTTACCCACATGGGATATCGCGAGACCACGTGTAACTGTGTGCTATGCATTAACGTGCATGCGCGTGTATCTACACGCACACGCGCCACCCCGTTCCCTGTATGCGTGCGAGTGCATGACGGCGGGTGTGCGCGCGCGCGCGTTACGACGCACTACGCGAGAGAGGCACGTATATATACGAACGAGGGTACACACACACGCGGGGATCGCCGCGAAGGCGACAAAGATGCGAAGTTGCGCGTGCGCGCGGTTTCAGCGTGCAGATCCATCGTTCTGTGGCAAAGGACGCGCGTAGACCAGTTTCTGTGTGGAGGTGCAAGGATGTACCCCCTCGCGTGTGCCGCATGCATTCGTGTGCTGGCCATGTATATAACTCCAGACGACCCTCTCGGTGCCCGTCGTCTCCCATTTTTATTACCTTGCAACTGGGACACACGACGGAATTCGAAATGGACCTTAAGCCGTGTACGCGCAGCAAGAATCGAATCCGCGCACAAACGCGGGGAAACGAGTCGAATCTCGAGACGGAAAATCACTCGTAAATAAAAATCTTGTTTAAATGCGATAATGATTCATAGTTAACCCTTGAACGACATGGTCTATATCTTATATAAACTCCCACTTTTTTCTACAACTGTATCAAATGCATGTAATGTAACACGCTGTAGTAGAGTTCTACTTGATAGAATTTTTCTAAAAAAATTGTTGAAGAATGGTGGATTAAATTTGAAGCGTTTAACTTGTTGGTAGAAAACAAGCTGCAGGTAAACACGTGCCCCCATTGAAGAGTTAAGTTTCATTATACAAGGTAATACCAAAATAGATAGTCCTACTTTGGTAGCATATTCTACTCTTCCTGAGAATGAAAAAAGGTCATATGTACTTAGGCCTGGAAACTCTTCCTTTCCAAGATATGAACACAGCTTTTAGAAAGCGAACTTCCTATACCATTAGAAACCGTACCACTGACTAAACTGGCTATACGTAGGTATGATGGAGATCCGGTCCATTTTATTCGAATTCAACTCAGACTTATTTCGAAACCACCATGTATGTAAAATAAAGCCTGGGCTATCCTAGATTATCTGGATCCTCCTGAATTATCTCCACTATTTATTAACAGATCTTCCTCAATTATCTTGATTAAGTTCTGACCTATGAGCCATGCATTCAGTAGTTTAATCACTTTGGAACTAATGAATGCATAATAACCCCTCAAAAAGAAAGAATTTATCCATCAACAGGCATTTATCCATTCAGTTCCTAACCCACTGTTAAGCCTCTTGATCGAGGTTCAATAGAACACCCTCCTTCCGCCGAACAGATGGTTGAGGGAGAACAGGAAAAAGATTCCAGGAAAGTATCGCGTCCCAGTAATTTGGTCCTCCCTGTCTTCCAACGATGGCTATATTAGCCTCATCTTGAGTCCAGAAGAAGACGTGATTGCGCCTTTCTAGAAAGCAAGTACAATTGCAGGGACACGGGAGCCCGTCTACCTGGATCTTTTCCAGGCGTGACACTGTTTATATCCCTTGAAGAGTTGTTAAGGGGCGTCGCTTTCCCATCAGGGGGTCCTGCCCATAAATTAAGCCCGGATGTAAATATTTGGAAATACTGTCAAGAATTATTGCGTGCAATTCGCAACGGGAGTTCCCAGTGACCCACTGCCCCGATGGCAAACGGGCCCGCAAGGGGTGGCTTTTTCTCTGTTGCCAATGGAGAATGGTTCGAACCGTCACGTATATACAGTACTATACTTTACAAGCTCTGTAAAAGTCCTCCCTGAAGAGCGGCTCGGTGAAAGCCGGGCAGAGCCGTAAAGTTAGAATTTCTGACCCGCGACGCTCGTCGCCTGGCCGAAAATTGAGCCTAGCTCATCCGTGAAGAACGGCACGAGAGAACGGCTACCGTAGAAAAAGCCTTCCGCCGACAATCGACGCTGAGCCATTTATTTTTCTCTCGGCTCGGTCTGTAATCGAACCGCACAATTTTGGCGGTGGAGCGGAAACAAGCGTCCCGCTGATGCTTCGGTCGATTTTTAGTATAGAAACACTGAAAGTCTCCCACAGACCTGCACGAAATGCTCGTAGCGGATGTGGTGCGAATAAACGCATAAAACGCCTCGTATTTAATTCAGTTGCGAATCTATCGCCATGGAATATTCGTTGCTTTCGCGAATATTTCATGTACGTGTGTCTAAGTTTCTGCTAAATGGATTTTTTGTTTCGGAGTACATGCATTTTCCTCTATTCTTTAATAAATGCTTTCTACGCGTTTCAACGTCCCTTCCCCGTCGCGATGTACATTTTTATCGAATCGTGTGCGATAAGTAAATACGGTGTCGATTGTTACTTTTAAAACAGTCTCGAAGTTATCGCGAAAACAGTTTGCGGATGACGACAATAGATTAGAATTATTATTACCGTTAGTTTCGTTAGCATTGTTGAACTCGTAAAGAGCTATTTGCTAATTGTTTGGTAAAAGCAACGAATTTTGAATACTTTATTAGTTTAGCTTTCCCCTTACTGTGGTCATCGCCTTCCTGTTCTAATCTATTTTTCCTGAAGAAGTTGAATCATGTTACCTCAAATACTCCAGTAAATTAGTACCTGCACTCAATTCTTCATATTGTACAGTGGATATTGCCCTATTATAGCTCTATTGTGACTCTATTGCGACCTAAAAGGTCCACAGTGCTCTTATGCACTTCTTAACTGAAAATCAACCGATCCTACAAACAAACACGATGTTCTCGCTGCGATATTTTTATGGCGGCACTGTCTTTGAGTTTCCAAGCGAGAGGATCATCCTGTACAAAATTTCCATACTACAGACTGACTGTAACAAAATTTATAGTTAGCTTACTAACAAAATTTATAGTTAGAAATACGTTTCTAAAATCAACTCGTAAACTGATAGCTCATTACACTAATTCCCAAAGATGTAAATAACAACGTATAACAAGTAGAACTCGTTTGCTCTAGTAATATCAAGGTACAGTGAATAAACGAGCCTGATTATAACGACATAACACTACATCTAGAATTTATTTAGAGCAAATCAAGCTTTTTTGCTACAAGTTATCCCTTCTTTCGAAAGACCATAATGCGCTTTCCAGTGAATCGTGTGTACAGCGAGGGAATACTGCACATGCACTTTCCTCAAATGAAACAAACCCGCTGAATGACGTCGCTAATTGCGTGTAGCTTTCTTACACTCGACCACCTTCGACTTGGTCTACCAAGAATCGTCGTCGATCCAACGGCTCGCATATTTCCCGCAATTAAAAGCAGCGGCGTTTTCCTCGCGATACTTCCACGAGACAACGCATACCCAGGACGGGGATTGTCTCGCTGGCGCGAGGCTTCATGAAATGTGAAAGTTCGCGCGATAAAGGTATTCATTGCCGTTTATTATGCCCCGTAACAAGCGAATCATATTTATATGTATTTAGTCCACGCAAGTTTGGTGTGCGTTCCATGCACGCAATTTATGTATCTGTCCGCTGTATCGGGCATTGATTGCGCACCTTGAGCTGCGCAGCCCAGCCTGTTCCTTTTTTTTTTCTCTCTCCTTTTTATCAAGAGATCACGATTAAGAAAAGCCAAGGACACCGTCGACCTTGACCGAAAAATCGCGCGGGGGAGGGGCGAGGGTGCGATTAAAAAATTCGCGATCCACGCGGAACGAGGGATACCATTACTTAAGGCGAGAGGCGGGGTCAGGAATGTAAGTCATCATCTCGGCGCGAGGCTTAACGATGATCGCGGCTAAAGGTACCCTCGCGGCCCCGCCAACCTCCTGCAGGAGCAGCACCACGAGCAGGATAACGCTTCAAGGTTGAAATGCGAATCGGGTACGCGAGAGACCGGGTCTTCGAATGGTAAGGCCAATAATAATGATCGGTGACTGTAATGACCGGCAATTTCCTGGGGAAATAATTCCGTGCAGACGGAGCGAGGCGAGCTAGACTCGGTACGAGTACGCGCACGCGCGTATCTCTGTCTGGAATTTCGCGTACACGCGTAAAATCTGTAATTTTCACACGCCTGGAATTTTTCACGTGGGAACAGCGCGTGGAATGAAGCAGAAGTAAACATAGTCGTAAACAGAGTGATTTAATTGACGTTTTACTGGGCGTTTCTTGTGTTGCGATATGATTGGGTGAAGGATAGTGAGGGATGAAGAAAAGAATCTAGGGGGTAGTAAAACCTTGGTTTTTGTGCAAGCTTCAAGGTTCGTTTAATTACAGGGACAATTAATTAGCTGTTTTCTACCATTGCAGATATTATCATAATTTATCATTAGAAGAATGAACGAGGAGATAAATAAGATTCATCTTCAAGTATTCATGTCCTGAATAATTTTAATACAGATTTGTCTGGTTGTTGATATATGAGAAGATAATTGAAAACAGGCATATGTAATATAAATATTTCCCTACATTCTCATCAATTAATGTCTTATACACATTTTCCCATAACTAAAAGTGTATATTCATTATTCATTGTCCATTATATTCGTTATTCATAAATCTGACGATAAATTAACTGATAGATAAAATATTTTTATCTTCAATTTGAATTCATTTTGCTCGATGTAGGTATTTATCGTTTGTTGGCTTTAATGGGAATGTAAAAGCAATTGGTCGATAAAGGCGAAGCGGTCGCTAATGGGGACATTTACCTTAAATGTATTATAATTAACCAACGCTCATTAATACAGAACGAATAAAAACCCTGTATTATGCTGACGATACGTCGGCGCGTCGCCAGTTTCGTCGGACCTCGAGAAGAAAGGACCAAAAGTGGAATCCTGTTTTTTACAACGATTCTCGTTCCAAATTAAAATCGCTCGAAATACATCCCTTTCTATTAAAACAATATAAATACTCATTTATGGTTTCATAAGCAAGTTCATTAAGAAAGAAAACGTCGTATAAGAAATCAGGTTTCATATTTGTAAGTTCGCGATCTACACACTTATTGACAAGTTACTTGTATTCAAGCTGTTTGAATTCAAATATATGATTTGAAACCAATTTACTAATGTAAGTCTTGTTACTTTACTTGAAATATTCTTCCAAATTCTAAGTGAAATTGAAATTCTTTCAACTTGATCAGACTTGAGGCAGATAAATGCATACATCTTCCACGATGTGAATTTGAATTTTTACAATGTGAATTTTGAGCACACAGACACAAATACGTGTCATATGAAAAGTAATCATTAACTACCCCTCGACGCGGGTCATGTTTCAGCTGTCTACCATTTCAAGTTCAATTCAAGAAATGAATTCGAATAACAATTGGCTCATCTGAATGAAGCTTCCAAGTAAAGTCTGAAAAAGTTCGATTCAAATCAAGCAGCTTGAATTAAAATACCCGAAGGAGGCATTACAGGTGGAGACAGAGAAGTCAGGACAAAGGCTACATTTGCATTGTACTAACAAATAATTCAGTGACCACTTTGGGGAAGTTTGTCTACAGGTGAATCGGAGAACCCCTCCAGTAACCAACTGTTGAAGGTATCACCACCCACACCAACAAATCACCGACCTACACCGCAAAAAATGTCACAGAAAAAACGTCGAAAAGACGAAATAACTGTCAAGTAGAGAACGATAGATCGTCGAGATGAACTCGTGGTCGCGAAACGCGATGCGCTACGACGCGGAGGTATTCGTCTAGGTGACGCACGCGCGCACGTAAACGCGTGTCAGCACGTGCCAATTCCGTGGGCAACCGGGCACGGCTTAGATGCGCCTCGTGTCTGCACCTAGCACGTATTTATATCGCGTGTAAGACGGTTGTGCATTAGGCGCAATAGCCGATCTCGGGCGAGTCGGTTCAAGAGCCCCGCGCGGGCGCTCGCGCGCGATGAATGGGCGAAAGTTCTTTTCCTCCTCTCTTTGCTGTCGGAGCATCGGGGCGGGGAGGGAGAGGCGGTCTCCTCGTGGCCGCTCTTTGTCCCTCCGTTAGGCAGCCACGGGGCTCGTCACGCGCGAAAAGTGGCTCATCCGCTTTTACTTTCCACGACAGCTTTCGTTGGCAATGGTACTAGTTACGGCTGTTACGTTAAGCGGTTACGAGAGAGAGACGTAAACGTTTCTCGCGGAGTTAACTCGCCCAAGTAAGCCAACTCTCTCTCCCTCTCGCTCGCTCTCTCCTCGTTCCTGCCTCCGAGACCGAGATCGCCGCTCTCACTTTCGTTGGGCGAGCTCGCCTACGTAATATCGCCTCGCGAGGCGGCTTCGATTTCTCTCTTCCTCTCTCCCTCGCGACGATCCTTGTTCACCGACTCGCCTTCTTTCCTCCGCGCTCAATTTCGTTTCGTCAAAGGCCCCCCTTTTCGAATAGTTTTCACGTCGTTCCTTTCGTTACGTGGTCGTGACGAGGCGGCAGGCGAGCCCGCTCACGTGAAACTGGAAACGCACGAGGCGCTTAGGAAATCCTCCCAGCGCGGTCGAATTGCTTTTCTTCGCTTAACGCGATTTCGATTAGGCAGGTAAATGTCTGGGACTCTTGCTCCCGATCCCCACGTACGACGGGACTGCTGCTGCTGTGCGACTGCTTTTCGACATCGACGCAACTAGATTTCCTCGAAATATTACAATTCATGGGACAGATAAGGGTAGATTTATGGGCGACGCTGCGAATAGACTGCGATAATGATAATTATATTGCCGCGCTGCTAGAAGGAAGAACCGAGGGGGTCCCGTGTACTCGATTTTTTAATGACCGCCCTCGAAAATGATACATGTTAAGATTGGATAGTAACAGTCGTAATAATGATCTGAATAATGCAGGAAATTGTATACAGCTGTACGTGATGATGTGAAGTGAATTTATAGTCTTTCTGCTGTAAGTTTAATTGTAGATATAAGTATGTAAGTAGGTACTTTACAATTATAGGTGCATGTGTATGTATTTTTTTCTGTGGAACAATTTCCCTAAAAATGCTTCCACAAACTTTTTCTACGATCTTATCTGAATTAGACAGAAATAGTAGAAATTCTGTAACTATGTAATAGTTCAGGTCTCAACCAATGCTCTACCCTCTACCGTCCTCTTATTGTCGTGACACCGAGTTACAGTAATTTTGAATAAAAAAGACCATGAATAATTGAAACCCAGTTAATCTGGGTTCTATCGCAAATACTCTCACCAATTGTCCCATAGTTTCATTGAAAACTCCAAATTCAACAACTATTACACTCCTCAAGTAGCTACCCAATGTGAAACCGACCAACCCCATCTAAAATTCTAAAACTCACAATTTCGAGTTCAGCTTACTCTCAAAAAACCACTCTTTCATTCTCATCCCCCAGAATCCTCCAAGCCCGTCTAATTTTCCGAACCTCTCCGCGATCGAAAACGACGCGAAACTCTGGTCACGAGCAGTGGTCAAGAATAATTTTAATATCCGGGTCAAGTTGAAGAGTTCGTACTGTCGAGGAAGGACGGTGGCCAGCGGCTTGAGGTCATCCGTGTCGTTGTTGTTCGTTATTTTTAGCCGGTTGGGGCAGCATTTTTACCCCACCTTATTATTACCAACGCCGTCGACGTGGTATCGAGTGAAGGATATCGAGAACCAGCTTCGGACGAGCCGAGGATTGCGGCGTGGAGCGATCCTCCTGGGCAGAACAGCCGCGAAGAAAGCGATCCTTGAGTCTCGAGACTCGGCGAAGAGGAGGAAGAGCGATCGACGACGCCTTGAATCTTTCCCCGGCATAATTGTACGTTTAATAAGCGCTTTATCAAAGGCGATAATACGCGCGATAACGGTATGTAGGTCAGTTTGATACGAGTGACCTGATTCCTAGCAGGCACCGCGTTACTAACGCTCGTAGATCCGCATGCGTGCCACCAGCGTGCTACAGTTTTCTCTGTGTACACCCGCGGAGCAACGCGCATAATTCTAAACACTCACCGTGACCACGTGCACGCCGCCGCCCACGCGTTTCACGCTCTCGTCTAATCCGATATGCACGCACACGCTCACACGCGTGTCCTGCAGAGGATCCCTCAAACGGGGAAGCTCTCGGAGGCGACTGCACGTGAACAACTGAAGTGGCTACTGTGTATTTTCCTCCTAGACATTATTTCAGGAATGTTTTCTTGCATTTTCTGGGATTCTGATTGTTTCGATGGTTACTGAGAATCTGTATCGTTGACGATAAGGTGTGACGATATCTAATTGAATTTGAAATATTATAATTATGTGCCTGAGAGTCAGACTGATGGCGAGTCCTTTTCTGATTTTCTTTTAGAATGCAGGCAAATTGTTTCTTTTTTTAAATAATGTAGTAGTGGAAATATATTCTTATTACTTTAATTCTGAAAGACATGGACTTGGGTCAGTCTGGTTGTGAGGTACAGAATTGCACATTGGATGTTTATGCAAATACAAATTTTCATGTATACTATTAGAATAATGGAAACGAGTTAAAAATTCGTTTCAGTCTTCGAATATTATAATGTGTACTTTAGTTCTGCTATTTTGTATATCTTTGCATTATGTGTATTTTGTACTTTTTTGAACACTTGAATTTTCCATAAATACATAAAGATCTGTAGTCTAATTATAATTGTGATTTTTGTTATGCTGACGATACTGTTATCCATGTTTATTTGTAAACGATGGGAATAAACAAAATGGAGAATTTTTGGTTTGCTGCCTTCATAGTTGCATTAAACCTCGATACTCGCACGCATCAACAGTTCTAGTCTTTTACGAAAATCAAGGGTTCAGATTTAATTGCAAGTTGAATGCCCGTTCTTAGGTTCGTAGCGAGAAGAGAGATGGATCATCCGAAATGCCAGTAAAGTGATAGCTTGTTTAGCAAGTCAAAGACGAAACGGAAATTTAAAAGCGTTAAGTCGAATGCATTTGAACGAAATTTAAATATTATCTCACGTTCTACATATTGAATACCTCATTAGAATACACGCCGATATATTATACACATATTTCTTCGTGTTATGCTCGTTTTACATTCCTACCGCGCGTTAAGAAGCCGTAAATTACCAGTGCAATTATAAAGCGCGTCGTGGCACAACGATCGGGTCATTATCCACGATATTATGATAATCAATCATTACGAAAGCAATTTGAAAATTCGCGTACTTATAAAAGTACAAACATTGACTATACGGTTGTTCCCGGTGCTTGCGTTGTTTGCCTCAGGTGATAAGGGAACAATCGCAAGCATGAATACTCGAGTCATCGCATTTCCACAAGGGACTCAAGAAATTGACCGAGTTTTAAAAAGTAAATTCCTTTCGAAATCAGCAGACACGCCTACAATCCTTTTCAAATTAAAAAAAAAAAAAATATGATCTGAATATTTTTAAAAAAATTCTATCATCTCCAAGAATCTGAGCTTTTCGAGCACCCTGTCTTGTCTTCAAGGCACCATGTCTTCAAAAATTTAGTTCCATAAAATATCAGCTCATTTAGAAGCAAAATTATCCATGCTCTAATATTAGACTTTCAAACGAAAAACAAGCAACACATTTTAATTACTCCGTATCGTTAAATGATGGAAAACATTTTAAACCACAATTCTCCGCGTTTTCGTAATATTGCAAATGGTTGAGCATCCATTTGCAACGCGGCGTCTTCCCCGAACTTTTTTACCAGCCACGATACGCGTGCGACGCTTTCGTCATGCACCGAGACACAAAGTGCAGCTCGCCAACCAGAATTAATTCGCTTGACCCATTTACCCGATGCACTTGGACCACCTTGTACTACCGGTATCGATGTGTGTTAAAAGTGTGCCCACGGGTACGGTGACGCGTGCGCGCACATCTTTCAGTTACGTTTCCAACCGACCAAACCGCCCCGATGGGGCAAGCAGCTACGCGATTTCAGATCCGTCGTATCAGAACATTTAACTTACACGATAACTCAATAAATTCCTATAGTCACATGTCGAATATTGAAGATACCGAATGCCGACGATAGAAATCGAAGCATACTGCATCGCAATGTTGGCCACGTTACGTAACGCCAGACACTGTATGTACAGGGTGCACATTTCAATAAAGATTCCTGAAACTACTGTGCCGCGTGTTTTCAATAATTATTAATGCTTTTATTAGGTGAATTGGGAAATTGTGTCGGTTCACAGAAGTATCGAGTTGTTATTATTGAAAGTAGTTTGTTTCTTAAATTATGTGTGTTAATAAATATTCGTATTATTCAGGACTTTTTAAGAACTCTTTGACTGTTAGGAAGTAGAAAATTGTAACGAGAAGAAAATATAAAATTGAGAAGAGCAAACAGAAAATTTCTATTCATAGAAGTACTTAGGTAGTTACCGTATTATGAAATATATATTAGCTGAAATTGATTAAAAGATCTGTTGTTCAAAGTTAAAATTGATGGTACATTAAAATTTACTATCGTATGTTGGCTATTAATACATAGAGCATAATAAATTCAAACTAATTTACTTACATACATTTACAAAACAATCATAATAAGAATAATGAAAGATCTAAATTAAATCAACACAAATATTCAAAACTCCCCAAACCTGAATGGACTCATCCTCTTCTCAACCCGAACTTCTCAAACAAACCAAGTCCAATAAAAATATCAAGCGACTCCTTTTGTACGCGGGTTACGTAACAAAAAGCCGCAAATAAACCGACAACTGGCGTCGTTACACACCAGCCGAATCTTCAATCTCCCTCATTCCACCCGAATCCCCCGCTCCTTCAGTGATATTTCCCATCGGTTCAGAGTTCAAAAGAAACGGATTCGCCTCGGCAAAAAGGGCCCTCGCGGCGTCTGAGGATCGTCTGCGGGACGGAAAGGAGCGCAGAGAGGAAGTTGACGAGCAGTGCTTCTCAGCGCTCGCAACCCCGCGATCGTCTTTGCGTGTGGGAGCGTTTGAACGAATCAACACGCAACGACGGAATAATGGACGAAGAGGATCGTGCATAGAGAGACTTGTCGAGGGAATAGATGAGGCATGCCGCATCGAGGAACGTCGAACGACGTAGCTGAGACAGATAGAGACAAAGGGGAGACGAAAGGGAGCGCGGCAGAGAGAGAGAGGAAGGGTGGGAGCGAGAAAGAGAGAGAGAGAGAGAGAGAGAGCTCTCGCGGTGGCGCGCTTGTGCTCCCGTAACAACGTCGCTCTCTCGGTTCTCTCATTGACCTAGTTACCCAGTACACTTGACCGCACTCCGCGTCCCTCCCTCGACCCCACGCCACATCCCTTCTTCCACACCGCCGCCCTGCCCCTACTCTCTACCCTTCTGAGTGGCGCGCCGCCTCTGCTCGCGGGACTACCGAGCTTCCCCCCTCCGTTCCCCTCAGCGCCGAGCCGTCGCCGTCACCGTCACCGACGCCACGCCGTCACCACCGCGTCGTCGTCGCTCACCCCTGCCCCCACTCGAACCCGTGGCTTCGCTCGCTTTGCTCACTTTGCCGCGAGCCCGTGTGCTCCCTCTGGATTAACATCGTTTTGCCTTTACCTCTCTCTCTCTTCTCCATTCCTTTTATATGTTCTCCGTCCCCTTTCTCCCGTTTCACGGCTAACCTCCCTCGTTCTATATTTTGGATCGCCTCCCCCAAAGCAGGCTGGAGTCGCGACGTTTTATGTCGCGTACGATGATCCTTCTATGAACGAGATTCTGGGGATAAAGGGTGGATGTACTGGGAGAGGCCTGTGGTGGGTTTGAGGGTTTGTTTTTAAGGCTTAGAGGATTAACTTCTTAACCTTGGGATTTTTTATAATTTACCGTGCTTAGGTGCGTGAATTTTTTGGCGGAGATTTGGGACAATTTAAGACGTAGGATGCGTACGATGATATTCTTTTAGGCGAGTTTCGGGAGCAGACGATGAATGTACCGCGAGGGTTCTGTGTTGGATTTGAAGACTTGGAGTTTGCTGAGAAATTAGTATGGGGAGTTTAACTTTTTCAGATCTGTTTTACAAATTTTTTGCATGGATTTATATTCTGTATCGGTAATTCTGTCTGACTGTAAAACGTCTCAACGTGCCCATGTACAGGGTGTTCGATGATAGGTAACAGAAATTTTAAGGGATGTTTCTGCATGCTAAAATAAGACAAAAATGAGTATAAAAGAAATTACGCTTGAGGCTGCGTTTCTGAGTAATTAATTGTTGGAAAAACGCTTAAAATGCACCTGAAATGTGTCTGACTCGGGACTTATTCTACTGACTTCGTTGTGTCTGACCTGACTAATATACGACGTCGCGCGTTGCGGCAGTAGAGTAGGTTGCAAGTCAGACACATTTCACGCGAATTTTAAACGTTTTTACAATTAATAACTCTGAAACAAGGCTTTCATTTTACCCTACTTTAACATATACATAGAATCATTTCTTAAAATTTCTGGCTTCTGGTATCGAACATCCTGTATATCACAAATATAATTGTTAAGGGGTGAATCTACCCTGAGTCACTAATTGATGTAAAGGGTGTTTCACAGATTTTTCGCAAGAATAAATAAATTATGTAGGCCACTAGTTCTCCGAAACATTCTTCTTCACAACTCGTCAGCTGTGCCTAACGAAGCTTTGCTCCTATGAAGAGGAAGAGTCTCCAGACAGTTGTCTCAAGTATGAAATAAATAAGGTGTGTACTAAGAAACCGAGTAATCAGTGTGGAGGTTAAAAAGCGAAGCCGAAGGTCCCCCAGGGATCCGAACAAAAAGTTTCAACGATAAAGCGTTGATCGCAGGTGTTCCGAGAAAATTGCTTGGGATCGCTATAAATACCGCGACAGCGCGATGAGTCAAGCGGCTCGGGGAGGAAATCACGAGATTCCGCCTGTGATTCGAGGTAACGAATCGATTCGAGTCCACATGAGAGATCGCGAAGGGAGTTTCTCTCGTCTGCGAACGGGACAGACGGAAATAGTCGGGTAAGAGTTTCGGGAGAAAGAAAGGCGCCAGACAATGCTCCTCTCTCTCTGCTGGCTGGAGCCGAAGAGCCGATGATCGCACATTGCAGCGCTGGGAAACGTTTTTAAAGCTCGGAACCAGCAACTGTATGGTTACTAGACTGGAATTCCGCTCGCGCAGGGAACACAGGCCGGTCTTACCGGCCAATTAATGCACGTCGAATGGTAAGAAGTGCATTACGCACCTTGCACTCCCATACGTGTTCCCCTGGCGAAGAGAAAAATTATAATATTCAACGAACGAAAGGGGACGACGCGGCGCGGTTTCTGAACTTGCTTTCGATTCTTGCTTCGTAACCGCGATTTTCAGGATAGATTATTGAATGCAACGGTATATTCCATGGGATATGATCGATCGTGGCTGGAGATACGAGGTGAAATTTGTGAGATGGTCTAAAGGAGATGTACCTTCGGAAATGAATATTAAAAAAGTTCTTACACTCTTGGATGTATTTAGGTATTCTTTCTCTTCTGAAAGTGGATATATGAGGACAAAGGATTCGTTTATAATTACTGTGGACAAAATATTAACTAGAGCAGACATTGCAATATGTTACAATTTTAACCCTTCGAAGACGACATCTATGTATTGTATGGACTCCCATTTTTTCATGTGTCATTGCTAGACTGCGAATCTTTACACATTTATGGGAAATTTTAATCCGTAAGACAGTACAGAATTTATATGATAGGTACATCAAAATGTATCTAAATGTTGGAAGTTAAATACTTACAATTTATAATACTGATATCGTGAAATAAATCTTTAATCAGTTTCCATTTCTCTAATCGTGTTTCTAAAGATAGAAATTTGTATAAACATCTGTGCACCATGCCACAGTTCTAAGAGAATTTTTCCGACTTCTCATTTAATAATTGTAAAATGCGTCTGCACCATTTAACTTATAAAACACAAGGTTTCTGATGTAGTAAACTTCATTTCCATTTATACAATGCTTCTGCAGTGAAAATGCTTCATCCTTGAAGGATTAACCCTTAATTGCCATGGTGTCAATATTATAACAGAGCTGCACATGCAGTCACACTAAATCTACCATAAAAAATAGCTTAACACAAAGAACCTACATAATACTACAGTGTATTCATTTTAATGTATACATGAGAAATTTAGTTGTAAGTCAGTAGGATTACCGTGATACTATGTCAGATAAGGGTTAAGTAACTTTATCAAATATGTGGACGCATAATAATTGCTCATTATTTGTTCGTTTTGAAGAATGTATAATCTGTCTTAGCTATCATGTTACTTTACATATTAAAATTGAAATCTCGATTGCGCGAGGTGAATCCGTCGTTGACTCACTTCCCCGATTGTCTAGCGCCGAGGAGGGTAAATCGGGAGATAAAAAAATGGTAGATACCAATCCGCGCAAACCGAACAAAATATCGACTGTTTCGACATCGATCAGATAAGAACGTGATAGCCTCGCATCCTTGCAACGATACCGTCGTCATTATCCGAGATTACCGTTTCGATCACGCGACTTCGATGGTATTAACCATGAATTGGACGACACGCTTTTATCATTCGTCATGTTACACAACCGACTGAACGACGCAATACATTTGATAAAAGAGCCTGTGTTAGTAGGAAATAAAGATGCCAAAACATTGAAATCCCTCGCAGGAAGCACAGATTTCTAGTGACCAGAAAAATGCGTTTTCTGCATCAGCTCCAACACAGAAGACAGCCGCTTATCTGGATCAATGTATTCGCTTCTCAGTCACAGCAACCATATGCTTAGACACGCCCCAAATGAAACTCAAACACCTCAATCCTCATACGACGTTCTCGTCCACCTAAATTCTGGAATAATTCTTCAAACACATAGACAAGCTTACATGAAAAGTTTCGAAATGTTACGCGTTATAGTTTCCCTAGAAAAAAAATTCCTCTCCAAGCGGGTGAAACGCAGTGCAAAATCAAAGCACCTCTGCTCCTCGTCGAGAAGCGACGCGAGTCGCTCGAGAGATCCATGTTTCCCCAGCGGATACTCATCGTTCTACGTCAGCGCCTCTCTGCAGCGAGTTCTCTCTCGATCCTATCGGATCCGATTGATCGATCACCGATCGGGAGAGCAGGTAGCAGGGCTGAGACCGGCAGCGAACAGTAGGCAGCACGCGGCGAGTAGTTAGCTGCTTGGCGTTGCACCGGTGCAGCCTTGAGCCTATTCCACGCACGAAAGCCCCCGCGCCGCACGCCTGGCTGCACGCTGCACTTCACGTTCAGACCCCCAGACTGACTAAGCCGACTCGAAAAAACCGCGCCAACCGCGTCTCTATCCGCGACATTAGCTGACGGGTAAATTTAGTCTCGGTGCATCCACCGACGTGCCGCATCTTCTGAACGTTGCACCCTCCTCGCTGCATTTCATTCGCGATGCATTTCCTATCTTTCATATTTTAGGAAATTTCAATGCTGAGACAAGTAGAATGAAGTATCTAGGAACTGATGAACTTCGATCATCCTATGTACAATTTTTTTTTAGTGAGGCTGCAGTGCAGTTGCAAAGTGCAATTGCAATTTTTTTTAAGCGGGATTTAACAATTTTTTTTGGTATTATTTATCTCTCCGTGTTATTCTGTGAATAAAATATATAGGCCAAGGGCGTTGAAAACGCACAATTTTTTGAAATATTTACAAGTTTTTGAATATTCATAACTATTTGGGGGAGTCGTAAAAACGACGGTTTATGTTCGAAGAATATTCAATAAATTTTACGTTTTAAGTTTAAATATTCTAAAAAATATTTTGACAATATTCAAGGTCACTAAATATGCACTCCTGTACCGCATTTCTCGTTTCCCTGTCCCACCCACTGCATTCGAGAGCTACCAAGCATACACATAAACACAGCTGCGAACAAAAGAAATTTTAAAAAGTAAGCGGAACTATTTATCTACTATTTATAATCGTTATGAAGTATTTATCTTACACGAAATGAGGAGATGTCCCAGAATAAATGGATCTTATCATCAGAAAATAAAACATTCAGAAAAGTTATTAATATCCACTCAGAGACCAATTCGAACCTTTTTCTGTCTGCTGCTACTGTACACAAGTGCATACGTGGCCCAAACACACAAAGGCAAACTGGCACAGCGTAAAAATGGGCACTGTGCCTGATGCACGGGAGAGAGGCCTGTGGCCTTGAACGGCCAATTGATTCTGTTGCGATCTCACGCGACCGAGGTACTTCCTGACGCGCCGTTGCTGGTGAGAAGAAAAAGTTAAGAGCCGAGTGTCCGCTGGCGTTTTCGAGTTGCCGCTGGCTTCCAAGGAAGTAGCGTAAACGTTCGCACGCGAAGTGCATCTTTCATCCCCGACAGCGATCAGTCCATCGAGAATCGGAGCGATCGTTTTTGGGCAAGACCAAGGCGCAGCTGGGCGCGGGGCGCGGGCATCATTATTGGTGGATGGTCGATAAAGTTAGAGCGAGAGATGGGCAGTGTAAACTTGCTCCCGATTTAGAGCCGAGCCCTTTTTACACGAAGCCAAGTAGGCCATGCGCGAAGGATGATGACGGTGTGGAAAAATATAACATTTTACGAACATGCAAGCGTCGCTGGGTATCGCTTGCATCGCGAGGCGGTCTTGCGTACCACCACGGGCCGAGCAGTCGAATCAATATTAGAAAATCACAGTCTAGTTCTAAATGGAGATTGCGATCGCGCTTCGGAGGCGGTTCGCGCCTCGCGATCGGGGCGAACGCGAACGCTCGCCCGAAAATAGCTCCGAGAATCCACCTTGGGTGTAATTTCGTACTCCCTTGAGGAGGAGCCAGGGGAGGGACTGTATCGCCGATCACGACCTTTCAGGAAGTGCACGGGGTTGACGAACCAGCCTAAACAGCTTTGACCATCCCTCCATCGAGAGCGATCTCTCATTCGCTGTCGGACGTCTTGAATCTACTAATCATATCGTTGAAGTTTCTGCTACTGGGGATTCTTGGATCCATTAACAGAGAGTTTAGATACTTTCAGCAGTATATTAAAGATACTTAAAATTGGGTCAAAAGATGGAGAATAGTTATTTAGAATAACAAATAATTTTATAGATCATTACTCCTGAATCGATCAAAATTATTTGTCATTTTCTTATTTAGTATTCTAAAGTTTCAAATGAAAGAGTGAGCTAATTTTGCTTTTTAGTTAGTTTTGTTTATACTGCTAAGAACAGGTAGATAAATGTAAATTTATATTATCCACATATGTATAATATTATGCACAGTTGGTCCATATTTATTGTTAATATCAGTAAGTTCATTCGATTGATTAATTTCTTCTGTTCCTATGCCATCTTTAAAGGGAGACTACTTTGTGTTTTATGTATGACCTTAAAATTGTGGTTCATACTAGTATTTGTAGTGTATGCTGAAGTGTGTTATTTATCCGTTAATGAATAAAGGAATAAATAAATCTCGGTCGTTCTATGGATCCGAGATTTCTAAAACCTTGACAGTTTCTGATAACGAACTCTGCGGCTAGGATGTGTTACGAGGCAATCTTAAAGAAGTGAAAAACGACGTGGCAAAAAGTCACTGTTCGCTGCGTGAGATACAGTGTTTCCTCGATATAGACTTACGGTCCACCGATAAGCTCATAATGAAACACACGTTTCTAAATATACTGAACTACTGGTAGCCCATTGTACGATTACTGCAAACATCGTAAAAAAGAATATTAGTAAACCACATCTTTTACAATATTTCTACATTTTATGGAAGAATAATCTGAGATGAGCATTACTTAAACATTACTTATACTAATAAAAATACAGAGAGGAAATACTGAACTTTTAAATATCCCAGAGAATGTGCACACGACTTTGCTGTCTACCAAAAATGTTTAACTTCATAACATTTCGAGGTACTTTTCTTGAAGTTCAATTTTGGCACCGAGACTTGTCTCGCATCCAACAATGCGATTTCAAGTTACAATGAAGACAGTGGCGAGACTATATGGAGGAAATATTCTGCACGGTGCAACTCGGTCAGTCGCGAGACAGCGTGCCCGAGAGGGCTAACAAAGCAGTATGCACGCGTGTGGAACGCGCGAGGGCGAGGATTTCGCAAAAATGAATCGCGGCCATAAATTCATCGGCGTTCCCTATCGTGAGAATCTCCGGTGCTTCTCGGGGCGCGTACCTGTGGCTTGCGATGTAAAAGCGGAATCTAGGCCGATATAAATAGGCTGACACACCACGGAATAACAGGTAGCCTTAAACGCCGCATTACTGCCGCGGATATGTGTTCGAAAAGACGTGGCTTGACCCACACCCGCGTCTTCTCTCCGACTTCTTTTCCGGGTTACGAAACGTCCTCGATACCCTTTGCGGTCCTACGTCAAGATGGACTAGATAGTTAACGCCCGGCTCGATGCGAGTCTCGAATCGTTTGAATATTGTTGACTGACTCTTGAAAGTTTTAAAGAAAGTTTCAAAGGTTTAGATGTAACTGCATGAGGCCTGAAGGGTATTTTGGCCTGTAGAGTATTTTCGCCCGTGTTGATACGTATTCAATCCATTCGTGGACACTGATATATACCGTGACACAGGAATATCTTCATGGAGGATTAACATGTTCACTGTTTCATGTATCACGTGTGATGCATATTGTAATGCACGCTATTCTGGGAGGTCGGAGAGTGAACGTGTTAAATTTATGTTTTGGAAAGGTAGAGAACATTTTTTTGTATTGAGATCAGCAGGCTCATAGTATTGTTGATGTTTGTAGATACTGGATTATTCTTGTATTTCTGAGAAAAAACACCACAGTAGTTTCTTAAGTAACTAGTTTTCTGAGCATATGTGAACAGATTGATGAGTCATTACGTGCGTACACTCGTCTTGTTTCGTATGTATTATGCACGTACTATTTTAAATAATTAACAACACTATGAAGGATTATGAACAGAACGACGAATAAGAAAGACAAGAATTCTTCTGATATTAAGCAAGAAAAATTTGAATTAAATATTCTGAATTTTAATATCCTCGTGCTCTCTGTCACTAAATAACACAACAGTTCACAGTACCTATTTTCTCGTTATAAACAAATCTCTAAAGTATCAATGATCAACACATAAATTACCTTCATAAACATCCCCGCTATTTGTTTTAAACTCGATCCTCATCGCGAGCTTACAGATATTAAATACTTTACTGTACCCCCACTCTCCTACTTCCAACTCCATCTTGCGAACCTTCGTGAAGACATCGAGAGGACAGACCTTTCGATTTTCTTCAAAATGCAAGAGCACTGCAGACACTTCTCTCTTTTTCCTCTCCTTTCGTCTTCGTGCCCCGTGCGCACGCACAACGAGCACACGTACCGAGAGTTTGCCGGAGCAGCGCGTTTCGCTCCGTTGCACCCATCCACGGTAGCGTACGCGTTGCAAGAAGGAAAAAAGCCACTGGCATAAAACCCCCGCTGGTTATGGTCCGCGCTGTCCTAATTCTGGCGTGCTCAAAGAGCTTCCCTCCTCGAGTGGAATGAAAAGAAAGGAAGACGAAATTATGGCATATACGCTCGCGCGTCAAGACTCGGGCCTGGGTGTCCCACGTTCTTCAGTTACCTCTGGTAGTTTTATGATAGAACGCGACAATTGGAACGCAAGAGAGTTGTAGAACAAGAAACCCTGAATATAACGTCCTGTCATTCGATATGAGCTTTCAATCTGCCAATGTTACTCTTAGATACATAGTGTCCTTGAGTTTTTCTTTGAATCTTTAATATATTGAGTACCATGGGTTGCAACGATCGGCGATATCAAATGCTTAATACCTAAACATTATAGTCGCTCAGAATTGAATATGGATTTGTAAGGGTGCGAATTGAAATTCAAAAAATTGAAGTGAATATGAAAATATTGAAAAACGAATTTTAAGAATGATAGTGTTCTATGTTACCCAGAGAAAAATAACAAATTCACATGGCAACGAACGTGTTAACAGAATCTCGCAGTACCGATCGGATATCCCAGCCACCTCATTGAAAATACCCCTCCAAATAATGATCTCTTCAATCTGAGCCAGCGTTAGCCAAGGAACACGAAGCCTTCTACGCTAACAGTGCATCGTTTACTACTTCTTTTATAGTCCAATTTGCAGGAGCTCATAGGGGCAAGAAAAACCGAAGTCTCCATCAGCTCGACCTTGGCGTTTCAGCTAATGCGTCTGTCCAGCCATTAATCGAACCGCTGAAGAAATGGTGACCCAAAGCGTTAAAGAAAAGGGCAGAAGGTAAGGAGTTCACCTCTGGAGAAAGGCAGTTCGTCGAGATGGACGAGCTTTCGCGCGTGTACGACGCACTGGCGCGGCACACGACGTAGTCAAGACAACACGTTTTGCTTCGGTGCACTTAGCTACCTTTGTGTCCGTTTTTCTTCTCTCCCCCGTCCCCCGCTGTCGGAGAGGACAAAAAGGTGAACAGCATAAAACCCCCAGCAGCGCGCTGGCTATCGCGTGCATATCGCCGCTCTGTCCCGATTCCAGCTGTTCTTTCGTTCGATTTTGCTTCAGCTACTTCGCCACCATTGCTTTTGCGCATTTTCCGCGGGGGCACAGTGTCCCTCTGTCACCATCTGGACAGCCTCGCTGAGAAAAGTTCACTCTGGGATAATCTAGCGGACTCACCTATCTCAACTGACCCATAACTGATGAGATTACTGCACGTAACACACTGTCGTATAACTGCGTATTGGCTGTTTCTCGCGCGTCCTTATTAGCGCGCTGTAATTAATGTGCTGCGACAGGGAGGGGATCGTGATGGAAAATCTTGGATGAAACGCTTGAGAACTCGCACGGAAATCAAATTCTTGGAGCTTAAGTATGTCTGTGTGGTTTGTTTAGAGATGAATATGTTTAAGGGAACATTGATAAAAATGGGTTACTTACTCAGGGTGTGATGGCTCGTTTTGGGCCAGATAGATCAAGTTTAATATTTTCATTTAAAATTTATACAATTAGAATTATGGAGTTTTCGAACTTTTATTCAAATTTTCATTTTTAACCCGAGAAATTTTGAATACTTCAATTAAGGAATAATTGTATAATGTAATACAGACTTTAATAAATATCTCAGACATTGTTCAGATTTTTTAAAAGCCCAGAAAATTAGTAGATAGATAACTAGTAGTGTAAACAAATGTTATCTACAAACACTTTATATTTGGATACTATGGTCTGAGATCAGAAATTCAGACCACGAACTATGGTGGCTGATGTTTCGGGGGGTGCACTTCAACAGCACGAAGAACATATTCCTTTTGATACGACCATCCCGTTTGGCCAACATTCCCTTACGTGGGATAGTAATTAGAGCTTGTCAAACATTAGACAACTCTAGAACTTTTCTGACATCTTAGAATTGTTATGTTACGTCGTCGAGATGCAGTTACTAGGTAACTGTACTTTATAGGCACATTGTGGGCAAGTATAGAGTACGTCTCTGGGGTATCGTATATAGGACACACTGAGGAACAGAAGTCTGTTTCAAGGGTGTCTCTGGGTTTGAGTGTTACAGAAAAACGATGCTTTATAATCTCTTTGTTTTATAAATTGACAGGAACTGCCTCGAAATTTACACATTGACATCTATAGGCATCTTTCTAGATAATGTACTTAACTTTTTCATGAAGATGCACCAGTTTAGCTACCTAATGTATCAAATTCGAAGGTGTAGAAATAAAAGTTGAAGCACCCATATTTAATATTCTGTTTAAACCAAATAAATCATAGACTAATATATTTAATACATGATACGGGATTACAAGTTCCATAATCTTAACACCTAAATCCTCAGAAGAATACAAAAGAGAAGACGCTACTTTCTCAAGGTTCAATCCCAAAGAACCCCCATCTTAGCGCGAACTTTGCTGTACGACATAAAAACTTGCAAATTTCTTTCTCTCCGAGCTATTTGCTCGGAACTTTTGAACGAGCGAGCGCGCGCGAAATGGAGCAAGAGGCGTGGGTGTCGGCCACTAGAAGCTTATTGATCGTTCAATCGCGCTTTCCTCGAGATCGTCCGAAAAGTTCGACGAGCTTTCAGCGTAATCGTCGGCCCGACCGAGAACCCGTCCCCTCCCTCCCACCCTCCCGCCCCTTCTCCCTTTCTCTTGCGCGTATCTCTGCGGTGTATCTCGAGTTTCTCGAGAGGCGTACGCGCGGGCGTAGGTCGTTCCGTGTGTAAGCTCCATAAAGGCGTCACGCTCCGTAAGCAGAGCCCTCCTTGATCCAAATTCCAACCCGGGGTTGGAGGTTGAGCGATTCAATCTGACTTTAATGTTCACACTGGACAAAGCTGCTGCCCGGTACGCGTTGAACTGTGAACCGCTTTCACCGTTTTATTTTTTCCCATTCTCGAACCGATTAACAAAGGGAATTTTTCAGAGACGTAGAGAGGGGGGGGAAGGGAGGGAAAGAGAGAGAAACTGTGACGGTGTTGCAAGCACCCGTTCACCGAATCGCTCTCTGAAATATTTCACGTACCTCGCGCCACGTGTTTACGAAGAAAGCGCCCCGGATCGAATCGATTCGAGACAGACGCTGCTTCGCGGAGAAGTTTCGTCTTTGAGAGGAAGTCACTAACTTCGACCGATTTCGATGTGGAACCCTTTGTCGAACTTTTATCAAGTTTCATAACTAAGGGAAGTGGCTGAGTATAATAGGACACTGATTAACCAGCTTAACACGAGGTTCAAATCTGAAACACCCTCTAGATGGCTAATTTTATTATTCTTAGTAGACTGTTATTGCGTTATACTTTAAATTGCAATCGATGTTTCATTGTACTCTAATTGTTATGCTGGGTCTATACTGTGGGGAACTGTTCGTGAACACTTCTCGAGCAGCTCGTAAGCAGTTTACGAATGGAAACTTCACCGTGTCTAGATCGAAGCTCGTGAACAGCTTGCGAACTGCTTTCGAACAGTTGTAGGCTGTGAGCTTGGGAACAGACCCTTCGATGCACCGCTTCTCGAGTGAACAGTGTTTGCTGTTCAGTACAGCTTGCGAGCTATTCGCGAGCTGTTCACCAATAGTAGCGCGAACTCGGTATTATAAGAACAGTTGTAATTTAAGAAATTTTTCAAATTAAGTAGATACTTCAAAAATTTCAGACCCATTCTATTGGAGTCTTCAAGGGACCTCACCTTGATGTGCAAGGGTTAAAGGAATATATTTACTACACTTCATAAACGCTATTGTAGTATCATCATAGCATGTATACCAGGTATAGCAATATTGAAAGAAACTCGAGTCTAAAAGTATGAATACACCACAGTTCGCGAAAAGTAAGGACATTCAATCTCCAAGAAATTGTTTATTCACGTATCTGTTCATGTACTGTTCTTAGTATTCGCGGAAAAATCGAATAAGGATGATGAAAAGTTTATGAACTATTTGTAGACATAGTCTGCGAACAGTGTTCGCGAACTGCTGGTATATATCCATCTTAAAATGGCTATGTTTCACCGAATCCTCGCATCGACAAAAGTGACATCAGATCCGCAAGTAGAGTTCCACCATGTGTACCCAAGCTCCACTTCCAACATCCAAGGTACCTAAAGTCTCCACCCCCTCCCCTCAACACTAGCCTCCAGTAACCTATACCACCTCGCCTCGAACATCGTCTGGGCAGGTAGTAAATACATCGATCTCGCACTCAAGGCGAGAAACGGCATCAAGAATGAACGTTTCCCAGCTCGAACAATACTCTACGCTCCACTACACTTAATAACTACTTAGATAACAATAAAAACGATCGTATAGGAATTGTCTCAAAAAGCAAGCGGTACTTTTACAAGCCTCGCTGGCCCTGGTCTGATCGCTCGACGATTTTCACGAGGTTCGTGGAAGAAGTGGGAGGGGTCGCGAGACGTCGGGCCAAAGTGGAAAGGGATATTTCACAAGGTACAAAGCGATTTCGGCGGCGCGAAGTTCGGTCACGAGAGGGGGCGTGGTGGGGAGGGAGGGGGCGCAGAGAAGCCAGGGAGGTAGGTACGACCAGGTAAAACTCGGCTCTCTCGTTTCGTTTCGGCTCGTCACGGACCGGTGCCCCGCTAGCTCTGCCCTTGACACAGTTCTCCCCGCGAGAGGAGCGCTCTTGCCGTCGCGTTACAAGCTCGCTCCTCTCTCGGTGGAGCGTGGACCGAGGGCGCCTCTGTCCGTCCGCCTGCTGTTCCTCGGCTGCTCGTAATTACCGCGATATGTGTCCGATGCGCATGAGAACGTTAAGCATATTCTTTCGATATAAACTCGCCGTAATATTGGCAATAATATCAAATGATTTACCATGAGAAACGTTTGGTTTTTGTACGTTGGTACTGTGAAACACGCCTTTGATGAGTCTACATTGGGCTACCAGTAAGTCATTTGAATAGCAAGAGGGAAATGAGGCTTGTTCATTTTTCTTCTTTCATTCAGTTCTGTAACATATTTCGCTTGTGGTAATTGAAACTACAAAACTGTCAAGTCACAAAGATTATACAGTTAAGGGTTACAAGATAGGTACTGATTAAAACGAGGAAATGTTCACTTTGTTTTAAGCAAAAGAAAGAATGTCCTCATACTGTAACTGACAAATGCATCGTTACACCTTAATCATCATTGAAGAAAGAAAAGAAGATTAATTAATTTTTAATGAATTAATTTTCTCAATAAAGCTGTTTTATGACATTCCAATTGTTTCCCTTACCCATCAACTCTATAGATCAAAGAAGCTGAGCAGCCTTACCGACTCTGAAGATCAGTCTCAAAGTGTAATCTTCTTGAGACTCTTCTTGAGAAGATTAAGATTCGTCTCAAAGTATCATCTCCTCAGAACAGTCTCAAGATCACACTTTGAGTCTGATCTTCTCGAAAAACAAACCTAAGTACTATTAAAGACTAAGAAAATCACAGACATGTCTAATTAGGTCTGCGAAAAAAAAACAGTGTCTGATGACACACGCGTTTCCTTATTGGTCGAATTGGTCACATCTATCACTCGAGACTTATGGCGAGCCGACTATTCCTCTGGCTCTTGTGCCCTCTGGACTGCCAACTACTCAGCTCTCAACAATACATAGGACCTCATCTAAGCGCGGAGCTTCGTCTGCGAGTGCCGCTTGATTATTCGATGCGCCCAATGCTCACGTAGCTTCGCGTTCCTGGCTGCACTCACTTCGGCCGTAGTGCGTGTTGCGCACCGGCTCTGACCAATCGAGACGAGATTACGGGGCCCCGAGAGAAGGACAGAAGAACGTCGTTCGGGCCCCGCACGAGGATTTCGAAACGAGCGTAACTAAATGTTTATCCCGTCTCCGCGACTTTCTGCGGTCGCTCGGCTCCGTTTCCACGCGTACGACGATACGGCTGCCTTTCGAGTGGACTTTGCGCAAAAACGGACGAACAGTCTTGCGTTGGGTTCGAAGTGCACGGTAAGAAGAACCTGCAGGATTTTCGGAAGGCTGCGATCTTTACTTTAGAAAGTAACATGGGGATAAAATGTGAAATACAGGGCGATCAGTTTATTAACTGAATGCCTACTGAGAGTTGGCGGCATTTATTGTAAATACTGTTAGCATTGTAAGTGCTGCCAACACTCACTAGAGGGTTTCCAGTTAAACTGATCAACCTGTATAAGGGGTTCGATAACAGGGAGCAAAAATTGTAAAGGGTGATTTTACTAGCCAAAATAAGACGAATATTAAAAATAATAAAATTGAAGTTTTAATTAAATGGTTAGTTTTGAAATATGTGTTAAACATGTTTGATTTCAGGACATATTCTACTGCTGGCATGCAGAAGCCACGTTATGCGCCAGACGTAGCGATAACAGTAGAATAAGAACAGTGGAATAAGTTTACGCAGACACATTTCACTCGCACGTTAGGCGTTCTTTCTTGAAAACAATGTGTACATTTTCCTCTTATCCTGGCATGTGAAATTACCCTTTAAAATTTCTGACACTATCTTCTGAGTATTTTTAATACTGGAACTTTCGGAATTTCAGGATTTGAAATATCATGTTTTGGAAGTATTCCAAAATGAAGGAGAACATATTTCCTAATATTTGGAGTAATGTTTTATAGGATCTCCATTATTGCTAGTTTCGATAACTATTTGAGAAGCTAAAAGGAATGTAAAAAACGCATTATCTTGGAAAACTGTTTAAACGAAAGTCACGCAATTTGATACAAAGTCTCGCATTATACAGTCCATTACCTACAACTTGTCGAGTAAGCCGCTTCCTCGAAGTATCGTTTTTTTCTTTTTTTATAGCACTTGGCTCTTACTTTACTATACCTCTTCGTTCCACACTTTCGGAACACCTGAATTGCGTGAGCGTACAGAATCACGCGCGAGAGCGAGACTCGGCAATTACAACTCTTACAAAACCAAACCCAAGCCCTAATTTCCTAAGAACTAAAATAAAAATCGACTTGCTTAGTCGAAACAAAGCAAACTTTAGAAGAGCACTCAGATTTCTAACTCGCTCACTGTAACATTAAAAAAATTATTCTCAAGCCTCAATAAACACAATAGCTCGCCTGAACTTAGAAAATTTTTACGTCTCCTCATTACGTATGCCACGGCAAATATCACGAGGCACAACGCAGATCTCTGAATTTATAGACCTCGCAACATTTACCCTACAAGCCAGCGCTTCTATCCCTTGTTAAGAGAGCGACGCGATATTTAATATGCACGGTGTTCGCTTACAGGTTGGGGAAAATTTAAGGGCTGGTCCAGATGTGAAAATCAAGAATACTAAAATTACAGTTGAGCTAATTGGTTAATTATAAGTAGTCTACGAAACTTCACACATTAATCAGAATTTTAAATGCGTAGGAAGTTACAGAATGCAAATGGAAAAACATAAAAAGTAAAAATAACGGTAAAGTAAAAATTACAATATTTGAAGAGTAAAATGTATTTATATTTGACTTTCATGTTTCCAAGCGTATTCATGAAAATTCACAATTTAATTGAATTTAAAAATTGCACGCCATGGAGAGCAGTGATTATACATAGTCACTGTCCAGATCCAGTAACCACCCACCGCAGGTGTGTAAACGAAAGCCTCCTTCGATCAGTAGTTAAGATAACCCCTGTCTTTCTTAAACGCTTACGATCAACAAACTAAGGGTCACACACAATTTTATTATTTTTTTACTTTCGTCTACTTTGATATCTAGGATCACTGTTTAAACTTCCCCCCCACTTGTCGCGGGAGACCCTGTATAAAGCAACAACGATGCGCCTCGACACGCTTCACGCGTGAACACCTGCACGGAGACGGATGCGTGCGTGCGTCTCCGTGCACGCAACCGGCATATGGAGACGCATGGGAGCATCGTTCCTGCAATTAACTTCGCCCTTTCCTACCTCCCTCCTTCTTGCTCCAGTCGCTCCACTTTCCCCTTGATTCGGTGGATATCTCAACCCCCTCCCGTGGAAATTAATCCGAGACAGTTCCGGCGATTAGCCGCGGCCCGAGTCTATGCAAATAGCGGTATCAGCGAGCTGTTGGGCGCGACGATGCGATTCAGGTAGCGAGCGGCGCAGCGTGGCGCACGCGGGGAACAACGAGTCGCGAAATTATTCAGGACAGGTAGAGTAACGTGTAATGGCTACGTCGTGAGCAGTGTTTCCCATCGGTAGATAAGTACATTCAAGGTCAGCCGCAGTGCAGCAGACCGTTTCAACGTTGCACGCTGCTTTCCCCCGCGGTGGGTTCTTTATCGACTGTTTAAGTCAATAATCGGTCAACACGCAATATGGATATCGCTACAAAGGAGTAAACAGGGGAACGAGGTGAAGAGGATCGCGCTTGGAGCAGATCAGCCGAGGTAAATAAGAGAAGCGAATATCAGAATATAAAATCTAAAGGTGTGTGTCCGGCTGAGAGTACGACTCTGTATTGTAAATTATTCTCGATAGTTAAGTTTACTGGTATATTATGCAGAGTGAGTCTCGTAACTGTATCACTTGAATTTTCTTTAAATTATTCATGGCATGAAAAAATATTTCAAATGAATGCTGTTTGGTGCCGAGGATATGCTTCTTTTAGGTATGTATACTTCTTTTGATTCTAAACAGCTTTCGTTTGAAGCATTTTCTCATGCAACAAATAGTTTACAAGAAAATTTAGGTGATAAGTTGCGAGACTCACCTTGTATAATTAATCAAACAATAGCTGGTACTGTGATATAACAATAGTAACCTACGATTGATTCTATCGTGTCTTTTTCAAGTCTATGGCTAGTTCAATTTGTTTATATCAGAACGCAAGGTATTTTTTGATCTATGGCACTGTATTATAAATATTGTCGAGGACAACTATGGTAAAAACTTTTTTAGGTAGGAATGTACCCTAAGGAACAGGATCATTGTAGATACAGATGTAGATAGTATTCGCTGACTATAGATTCAAGGCTCACTAGCGGTGAACTTATAATGGGAGATACGATCCCAAAGTTATCTCCAGTATTGGTAGCTTATCTGTATCTTGCCAAAGACGTGACTGAAAGCACATGAAAGCGAAACTTAAATTAAAGCAATCTCTAAGCTCTAAATAATTTAAAAGTTTTTAAACCAAATATATCAAGTTTATCTCGAGAAGTAAAACTTCGATTAATCGGATTCTGTTTGTTTATATTCTCTGATTTCTCGGTGCGTTAAGAATAAAAGTAGATAGCTGTAAAGTTAAAAGTACAACTGAAATCGTAATTTACAGCCTAATAAAAAATAAATTAAAAAAGATAACGAGGCACTAAAAGAGCACAATAATTTCGAATTTAGTCTGAGACCAATTAACCAAGGTTCTACTGTACTCCTCAGATTAAAACTCATCCACTCCAAACGGTAGAAGGGTGGTGGTTTTCTGCACAGAGCGAAACTGTAGGCTCTCAGGGACAAAGAGGTGACGCAAGTGATGAAACGAAAGCGGCTATCGAGAGTGGCCCAGCGTTACAAACGACTGAACCGGCGTCGATGATAATTTTCACGCTGCGCCAGCTCCTATCAGCGAGAAAGGGTCACGACTGTCATTCCGAGGCGTCGAATTGTTGCGCCTCGACGACGCGCGAGAATGGACCGCGATTCGCTCAATGCTTCATCGATAAGCTGCACGATTATCGTGGACTATTACAAGAAGTATCGCAGGGCGAATCGATTTATTTACGTCGTCCAATATTAATTCGACTGCGATTGCGAGACGCTGGCCCATTCTCGGATCTCTTCTTTTTCTCAGAAGCTTCTGAAGTTCCTTGCAATACGTTATTACTGTTATTAGTATGGAAAGTGGAGTTGGAATGTTTCGCAAAAATTCCACGAAATGGCGAGGATGTAAAAAATTACATTTTATTAATATGTAAGAGTAGAATAAAAAGTGATAGTATATTAAAAATAGAAAAGGTGTTACTTCTTTTCTAGAAAATTAAGATAACTCTGAAACTTCCTGAACAACAAAGTAATTTCATGATGTCTCCATGTATAAATATTAAGTTGAGTAATTTTTCCACACCTTCAGAATTTTGTGAAGTTTCTCGACGTTAATCGCAGGAAAAAGTTGAAGAATATAGACTTAATTTCCCTTTAATATTTCAAAAGTGTAAAAGTTCTCAAACATTATATTCATGAACAAAATAGGTAGTAGGTGCTTCATCTCCAAGAAAACTGTAGAAGATATTCAATATTCAACACGTTCTTATGTCGTGACAGCGATTAAAAGGGCATACCACAAAATATGCAAATACCACGAATCTAACTTCGTTTTCTATATACCGTACAAACTTTACATTGGCTTCAGGAATCCAATCTTGTCTACTACTAGAAAGTTCTCTACTTCCACAACTACCACCAACAGCGATTATTTTCGAAACAACTTCACCCTACCGTGTGCTAACTGTCAATAAAAGAGACCACCAATGCACGCTCGGCAGAAGAAAATCGAACTTCATCCGCTAAAACTGGAAAGAAGTTATTCAGCGAGGAAACAGCCGTATATAGGAAGCAGCAGTATATTTCAGGAAACTATAGGGAAAAGTTAGCGCGAATGAAAACTCCGGGAGATATAAATATATTATCAAGCTTAGAGTCGCGCAGAGGTAGAAACACGTGGCACCGCGGCCGACCTATTTCCAGATACGGTCGTTCCTGCGTCTTTTTCGAGGATCGTGACAGAGTCAGTGACGAATGACTCCTCCATTCGATGACAGAGTATCGTACGCGTTGAAATTCACAGACGCCTGTTGCGTAACGACCCACCGACACGATCGCCACGAGCGATTCGTGGATTCGCGTCCGCGGGTTGGCCAGAAGCGGCAACGGTAATCAAAATTTCTGCAACACGGTACGAATACTTTCGGGCGGGCAGGCATTAATCTTTTCCCCCTAGTAACGAGGGCTCGCTTACCGCATCGCGGGCTTTTAACCGTGTCACGATTTAAAGGTCAGCCTCTTTCCACGTAGCGACTCGCCGATCGAACACGGCTCGTCTGCGTTTTCGACTAATACCAGCCTGCGAAAACGCTCCTTTTCGCGTCGCGAACGGCACTGCCTGCCTCTAACAATGCATCCTCGGTCCCTAGTACCATCGATTACCCATCAGTTGATAGAGGAACTTACCGAGAAGTCGTTTCGCGCTCGTGGCCGGAATGTCACGCTAGAATTTTACGCGAACGATAGGCCGAGGCATGAGCGATGGTGAATTAGAGGCACGGAGGTCGCGTACCAAGGGAAGAAACCCACGAAGGAAGGAAGGAAGGAAGGAAGAAGCGATGGAATGAGGTCGCGTTAAAACTGGGCCAGGTTTACTCGGTAACTATGTCACCGCTATTGATCTGTCATCCACCCACAACCTTCTGCCGTACTACTTATCGCCCGCGTAGAGTCCCGCGGAGCAAACTGTTGCAATAGTTTATTTTCATTTCCTATCTTCGGCTAGCTTCCCTCCCCCCTCTGTCTAGTCGTGGGTTATGACTTAGCCCCATCGGCACGAGACGTTCGCGATCGGGTGGACGAGAGAATCGAGAGAATGGAGGCGAGACTTGACACAAGGCGACCGTTTCGGAGGTTCGACACGCAATGGCTCCCTTATTGGTCAATGGGTCCTCCTCGTTTCCTCTTTGCGTAACGGGCTTCGAAGCCGATTTCACTATTTCGGATTAGGAACGACGTTAGGACCCGCGTCTCTTTGGTAATACCGACTGGGGGACTGCGAAACTCACTCTCGACTACTTAACTATGCTCCGTAACTCTTACCTAGTTTCTTAATTGTACGACACTCGAGCTTTTTTGGTCGCTGGTCATTCGGAGACTCTTGCTGCCTGTGTCATTGCTTTACTGTCTCCTGGAAACGGGTTAACGCGATAATTGAGTCTGTCAGCAGGGGAATTGATTGACTGCAGTTTTTGTGAAAAATTTGATTTTCTCGCTGAAGAGTGTCGATCATAATCGACTTTTCAGAAATAGAAAAATTTACTTACGTACTTTATCTACTTTAATTTTACTTTTAATTTTACTTTTACTTACTTTAGTTTTGTAAAATTATATTTGATTGCTAAGTAATTTTTTACATATTTTCGGAACAATATTGACGAATTTTAAGTTTTTAGTCAAGAGCTCAGGAACGAGACTAATCTTAAATCATCTCTTAAATAATTCACTATACTATATCACTTGTTTACTTCAAACTCGATTTTAAAATACATCATTGATCGCATCGTCACTTTTTCTGCTTTCTGTTCCATCATGTTTCTCAGTTTTTCATTTGACAATGAACGGTTTAATAATTATGACGCATTTATTAATTTCTTGGCATGTGGGAATTTAGTATTGAATTTCATATAGGGGTCATATTACTGCAAATTCTTTATTCCTGTTTAACGATAGTGATTAGTCACTTGCTCTGGTGAGTACATGAAACTGTTAACAACCCCTGTATTTCGTATATAGACATTTAATACCCCTTTGAAAGCTTTCAGGTAAGTACTTCGGCTTTCTCCTAATCCCACACAAGTTTCAGAAGACTTGACCTCTCACCCCTGACCCATACGCTAATCCTTTCTCTCTAGTCCCTAGTAACTAGTAGAGCTTAGGAGAAGACAGAAGAGATTTCCTCCTATTTAATTAAAATACTATGCAATAGAAAAAACGTTAACCTTGAATTCCAAGGTCAAGACAAATTCCGCAACAAGGTTGATAAGATTGATTAAACTGATCATCCTGACTGTTCACCTTGACCCACTGAAAAATCTCCACGCCGAGTTAAGGCATGAAGTACACAGAATGACGTACGTATTCGAATACATATTAATCACTTCACTAACTATAAAAAGAATGAAACATAATCGGTCACGAATTTGCTCAGACAGAATTGTTATTATAGATTCATATGTTCAAATTCTCAAGATACTCTAAGAACTGTGTAACAGGTATTAAAATTAAAGGAACTGCAGAAATCGCACGTGTATTTCAAAAGTAGTACTCAATTTTCAGTCACGATCGCGAAATAATTTCACTCATTAAACTCTGAAATATTATAGTCTATGGAAAAAACTTTTTAAAGAAAAACAAAAAAATAACAAGTAACTATTCTTTCGACAGTAAATAATTTTTCTCCAAGCTTATAAATAGTTCTTTGATTCTAAAAAACATCTTCCTAAATTGTGTCACTTAAAGTACATACGCAACGTGTTAAACATAAAAGTTGAAAGTAATACAGACAAAAAAAGCTGAACTAAATAAACCAAAATAAAAATCACAAATTTCTATCTTCCCTTCTCCAAAATCTTATCTCCAAATATCCCCCAAAATTCCTGTGCTACCCCCTCAATCAAGATCAACCTCAAACGAGCAACCATCCAGGAACTGCTTATTAACCAAGATACATTCATCATTCTCGAGTATCCTTGCCCGTTTTTGCATCGGCGATCAAAGTCGCGAGCGCGTCTAAAGATAGAGCCGCGAGCGTACGCGAAACGGGAATAAAAGCCGTCGGTCGTAGGTGTGCGATTTTTTCTTCGCGGCGTGCGTGAGTCGCGCGAGCACCGTTTTCCATGACATAAGTGTTCCAGTTTGCGGGCCGCGTCCTCAAGACGAGGCTCGCCTTGCGCGTTTGAGGCAGGTCGGTAATGTTAGCGTGGAGGAGCTGCATATCGCGCGCGAGCTGCATTACCTTCGATCCGACCGGCTCGATAAGACAGCGAGGCGTTGCTCGCGCCGAGAAGCAGACAGCGTTTAACGAGGGGAGCAGATAGCGAAACTGGTTTCGTCGGGCGAAGCTGACCGCCGCAGAAATCGAAAGTCACCGGTGCCACTGGTCGAAGATAAAAATTGGGAGGCGGAGGGGGGTCAGGCCCCGTTCGTTGCTCAGAATCGAGCCTCGTCGAGGCAGCAGGGTTGCCGCGCGAATTCCCTCCTTGGGTACAGTGAGGGAAACAGAGGTGTAGGAAGAAATAAGGGTCCTACACGGAAAAGGGTTACGTCAATCCTGCTTTACACAGGCAAGCTAGAACAGCTAACCTTACCCTTCAAGTGATGTCAATCGTTCAAATGGTACTGAATAAAAATATTGTGGATATGACTTACTACTGCCACACGGAAAACAGAAAGTACGCCAATATTGCTTTACACAAGGCAGAATAGCTTGGGTCGTATTAAGCCAGCACGACTATACTTTTCGACTATGCTAACTGTACCCTTCAAGTGATATCAACTGCCTGAGCAAAAATGCTGTAGATATGACTTACTTTTGCTAAGCCAAAATAGCTGAAGTATTCAGCTATCGTGGCGTTATTTTTTCTTTCGTATGTGTATTTCGTCTAGGTCCTAAACTCGATCGAAATCTTAGCAGAACAATACAATAGGTCACCCGTTATATCTTCACCTATCTTCCAATTTTCATCAATATACCAAAGGAGGGAATTCGCGCGGCAACTCTGGGAGGTTGGAGCCGTGGGCCCCTAGGAGCGTCCCGACGTCGACGGAAGTTCTATGGAGCTTCTCTTCGACGCTAGAAGAGCTGAGCCCGTCAATTGTCTCACGAGGCAGTCTCGTTGAAAGAGCGTGGCACACCGGGCGTTAAGTGGCCCGTTATTTTTAGATCAGACGGTCGGGTAATTGAGCGGCACCGGTGATTTCTGTGCCGCGATTTGCATAGCTCCGCTCAGCTCGCGTGCTCCGCGAAAGAAATCCGCGCTGACGGCGTGGTTGGCCTGATTCTTTTTACACGCTGGTCGAAAAAGCATAAGAAAGAATCGCCGCGTCGGCTTGCGTCACGGACACACACGTATCCGACGCGCGCGATTATGACGTTACACGCTTAGGCTACCTGATCGATAACGCTCTCCTGTTGAAATAGAAAAAAAAAAGGGAGGGGGGATCGAAAGTCTTATCGCCTGACACGTCTCGAGTGTCAAAAGTGTACCAATCTGTGGCTCGCGTATCAAACCGCATTTATATGTGTCGGGGCAGGGAAAATTGATTACCTTTTTTGGTCGCGTACGTGAATTAACGCGACAGATTTCCACGAATTTTCTGCTGGCTGTCTTGCGGAATGTAGATATTGTGGAATTGCGGAATCGGGGGAAGTGTTTTATAGGTATTTTTCATTTGATGTGATGTGTGAGATGAGAGACAAATTGCTGCGGGAAATTAAAGTGTGAATTGATCTGCTAACCGGGGCAGACGAAAATTAATTCACTATGTAAAAGTTCCTCCGTAAATCCATTTATCATGAAAACTATATATCAAAATCAATACTGTGGATATTAATTATTTTTGAATTTTGATGTATATAATACAGTGCTGAATATATTGGGATACTTGTCAAAGGAGCACCTCGATTAACAGATCGACAATGTTTGTCATTCAATATAAAAGTATTGTAAAATTAATAAATATTAATACGTAATAGTTTTCGTTTTTACCTTGTTTTTTTATCTCATATCTTTTAATCTGTTTTCAAGTGTTTATTGATTTACTCTTCCTCTGCAGTGTCTCAATATAGCGGAAAATTACTTACGAGGAAACTAAGCAATGAAATTGTTTAAAATTTAGAACGTGGTATGCGTTCTTACTAAAATTACGAACTTCTCACAATGTTATAATGTTATGTTACATAAAAACCTATTAAATTTTCATTCTATGATGTCCAGAAAAATAGGGTTGCATATCTTAGTATCTAAAGGATATTCCCACCTCGAAGAAACAACTATCAAGAATAAAAAAGAAAGATATCCGAGTCTCTTATGAGGTCCTTTACAACCCTACAAAGTTAAAAGCATATAAGGACTACTGAATAATTAGGACTACCGAAGTTCCCATGTTAGCGCATCTTATCTATAATAGATACAGAATAGGTAAATTCTCGTTAAAAGAACAGGTTAAAACCACGTGTACACCACTGGCTTGAGTATTTCATTATCGCCACGCGAAATGTCGAAAATCGAACGATCCACTCCAGAGGCCCAGCGCATTATCTTTAATCTTAGAATTTATTTGTTATTATATTAACCTACTTCGAGATCCATTCCCATCAGTATCGTCAGCTAATGGCCAAAAGCGATATGTAATAAGGCTTGTGTTACGATTGAATAACGTCTTGAATGTTGCCCGCACGAATCGAGGCGCGCGCGTGCCCACGCCAGCGAAGTCCCGGAGGCGAAAGCGAGACCGCGTCGGGGGCCCGAGCGAGACGGGACGAGAAACGGGACCAAGAGAGAAAAGGCAGCCCGGGCACTCAGCTTTCGTTTTCACCCAGCCTACTTGTTAATCCGGTGAGTCAATAGTTGTATAACACTGGAACTACGTTGCGTAACCCGGCGTTGGTTTCCCTCGCGACCTACTTGCCCACTAAACTAGACACACATTCTTATCCACCGGTAATCCGTCTCTCCCTGACCGTTTCTAGCGTTCCCCGACTATGCTTCGATTCTATACTCAACACCGTTTCCTACCGAGGAACGGTGCCTGTCGGCCCGCTCGCCCGCGATCCGCTCGTCGCTGCTCGCGATCGATCTCGCTTCTTCAAGGGAGGGAAACTGTCGTTACGACACGAAGGACCCTTATACTCGGATGGGCCGATGAAATTTCGGTCGACAGCAAAGAAAATAAACGGCGATCGAGGGCTGCAGACAGGTATGCGATGGGAATAAGTTGTTTCGGACATCTGCGTGACAGAGAATTGAGAAAGGTACTTTTTCGGAGCGGTTATGATAAGGTTTCTATTTGAGGCTTTTTATTGTTCTCTTCTCGTTTTAAATTGTGGGACCTTGTTCGGAGTATAAATACTAAGAGTTTGATGAGCGATTTCGTTATCCCTATATTGGCCAAGTATGGAAAAAGGCAGTAAGAGAAGAGAGGGAAATTGACATTTTTGTATGTTTGGATAATTTTGAACATCCTGCGTCTTATTTTAGTGCAAAATAGCAGGAAATATTTTTAGTGGATACTGCTTTTCTCTATAGCTGGGCAGTTTAGTGGTGGTCATTATTTATATGTATCTATAGGTGTGGGTGCGAGAAATAGAAATTTGTAAAAGTCTAGTAGAATAAAATACCGTCAGAGAAAGTGAGTAACTGATAAAGACTGAATTTATTTAGAATTTTTTAGAGACTTTTATTTAGAATTTCTTAAACTTCTTCCTTAGTATTTTAAAAATTTGTTAAATTTATTTGATTTTCTTATCAAACTTTGTGAAATCCTGCATTCTAAAATTCATTTTGAATTTATGAAATTCTATATGAAATCTCATATTTTCAAAATTCTATTGCTACTAGTCTTCAATATTTCCAGCCTGAATTATTCAAATGACAGATTGATAAATTCCATTACAAGCAGAACCATACTGTTATCTTCAATTTCAAAGCTGAAACCTACACGCACACCCGATATCGTGATTTTATCATCCCCTATACATACAGACAACGCTATCGCAGAATACGATCCGTGTAATACTCGATGTAAAAAAAATAAAATGTAAAAAAAAAAAAATAAATCGAAATAAATCAGGAACGATAATCTATGATTATTATTTTCGTGGAACACAGTGGAAACGTGATAACGGTCGATCGCAGGAAGATACGATAATGCCTTGCAGGCGATGGCAATCTGAATTTCATTCAGACCATGACCCAGGGTAAGAGTGAAAAATTATCAACGGCTTCCATTCGCGACGGGCCAGTAACTATATTCGTGAGCCGTATTGCGTACGCCTCAAGGACCCCTGGTAATCGGTGGTCGGCGTAAAAATGCGACTTCAAGGCGGAGAACAGCGGAGGAGAGAGATTTCACGAGGCACCGAATCTTCGACATCGTTTCGATGCTGCCCGACCTTGAGCCCGATTGCTTCGATCCATTTCGGAGATATCGCACGCTTTTGCGAGCCCCACCGATTGCCACAGACGAGAGCAAAAAGTCCCGCCGATGTGTAATTGCTCGGCGATCGTGTTAAGTTAACTGTGACTATTGCGAATATCTTGTCGGGGATCTGCAACACTGTCGCGGACGTTCGATAGAAGGGAGTGAATCAAAGAGAATTTGTTGGTTTCTTTTGCTGCTCTGGAGGACGCAGAGGGTGACTCAGAGGTACGAGTCGGTAGGGGAAGAAGGAAATGTCTTTTCTGGAAGATGCATATGTACATGCTCAGAAAATTAATTGAATTTGAAAACTACTCTGCTTGAATTCTTTTTTTATTGGATGAAAATTGTTTATTAATTTGGGAATAAAAATAGTTTTCAGATACCAGAAGAATAGCAACCTGCTGTACAGAGGACATTTGGAAAGTCTCGCCTTTTGAGCTTCTATAGGAATTTAAGTGAAGTTTTATGGAATGACTTATCTTGGTGTCACCTGATGAGAAGGTTGCAGTATATCATCGTTGCATTTCAATTTCAATCTCAGGCGCATGATTCTTAAGAAAGAACACAAATTAATTTGTGCAGAAGACACTTCTTGCGAAGTTCTACCTCTTACTTAATTAATTTGTAACTCTGACATACTCTGTAAATTTCCAGAAATAAATTAATTAAAATTCTAAATCCTATACCTATACCTCGATCACGAAATATCGTCGTTCACCGAAAAAAGTGATTTTAGGTGAAAGCTATGGCAAATCCTCATCAAATACAGTACGAAATAACCAGCGCTCACTTTGACTCAAACTCGACTACGAAAACTAAATAATAGAAACGGTGAATCGTTCGATCTCGATATCGATCGAACCGGAGCACGCTCTATCTTAAGCTCGCATTTAAATATAGATCCTCGATGTTCCATAGTCAATGGTCGTCTCCGAGGTTTAAAAAAATCGCGAAGTCACGAAATCGATGGCAGAGAACGGGGTCATCGTGGACACGCAATCAAATCGACTGGATAAGCGATAAACGCACCCGGGGCCGGATAGAATTTCGCGACAGTCGAATCGACAGATTTTTACGAAACAGTTCGATCGATCTCTGCCCAATTTACCTGTCAACCGTTCTGCAGCGCGGGGTTTCTCGATATTAACCCAATTCGCTTGGTGATCGATGATAGGGCGTATCATCGTGGGACACACGCAGGGGGAGGGAGAAACACGATAATAAACGAATCGCGGGACGCGTTGAAAAACCGTTTTGCTGGAAATGCAGGTCGCGAAACGCGAATAATAGAGGGGAGGAGGGGAGGAACAGAAGGCAAAAAGAAGGAAAAAGAGTCGCGTGAGTCTACAGCGACTGACTTATTAACGTCGGTATTGAGATTAAGTTTATTCAGCAACGAGTATGCCATGACACACTAACCAAGTGGTCGAGACCCACTTAAGCTACCGGGTGACCTCCATCGAAATGGAATGGATGGGGTGATAGTGCGTGGTGTATTTTAAGCGTGCTATACGCAACGCTCACGGAAAGCGTCCCGACGCGAGGCCGTCCGTGGGTGTCCTTCGATTTTCAAACGGGAAGACCATTAATTGCCAGCCTGCCTGCACCGTGACGCGACTCGCGTCGGATTCGCCTCAGACCTTCGAGGAAACGACCATTTGCACGCGATACACGGATCTCGCGAAAATCACCACGCTGCATCTTTCATCCACTGCAACGATCAAAGTTGCAGTGAATTTTTTAAGGAACGAGAACGATGCTTATGTGAAATAGAAATTAGAATCGTGAGCCTCTCAGAGCGGAATATGCATACATATGTCTGCAGTTCTAAGGCAAGTGCATTTTCAAAAAATTCCAAATTATGCCTTTGAACAAGTTTAAGAATAAAACTGATCTACTTCTTGAAATGAAAAATAGGGAAGATGGATGGTACTAGGATTGGTAATTTTTTGAATTTATAAAATTGGAAAATGTATAAAGAATGGAAATTATCAGTTTACCTTCTGAAAGCCTCGAGTGAGAACTAACATAGAGATAACATTTTTTAATAAAAGGAAAATAGATGGAATATTTTCCTTTAACAACAATGTAATCGGACGTAATAATGAGAAAATGGAAACATGTAATTTGCGTCGTCTTCTTTCAAAACCTTAAAGACACAGTAAATTATTCATTTGTGAAAAAGCTATATATTTGTTCTATTTTTTAATTCTTTGTGCTTCAGTGAATTCGAAACTATAGAACAAATATGATCTGGTAGAAATACTCAAAGATGAAGCAAGTATTAAAGTACAAAGGAGCAATAAAAAAATGTCGAGGAACTGTAATTAGAAGGCGACCGAGGAGTTTACGAGCTGAGATTGCGGATCAAAGTGCGTTCAGTTTCACTTTCGACGGCCGCGAATTCGCTTTAGCCCACGAAATTGCCCGGCACTCTCCTCGTGGGATCCCTGGGACGAGAAAGTTCTGATAGTTTCGCTGTTTGAAAGCCCGAGGATATTACGATAAATTTCTGGGCTTACGTAACCGTCTGGATGTCACGCATTGTCAAATATGCTGAACCCAGATTCTCGAATTGTTGAAATCGAGCAAACGGATGTGAAGAGTACACTGGTTTCAGCGATTAGAGGATTGTTTAACTACTTTATCGTTCTACGAGGCATTTAGTATCAACAAATTTTCAATGTTACATACTGCAGAATTTTACCGTTGCAAACTTGATATTTATCGCTAAATTTGTTACTGAATGAGATTCCTGTATTTTGTATGGAGTGGATGTATGGAGATTACTTGTCCATACTTCTATGCTCGTACCTATTTCTGCTCCTTCGAATTAAAATCATTTTCAAAAAAAGAATTTTTATTTGAAGTGTTATACTTCTTTTCTAATCTTACGAATTAATAAGTAATCTCAAATAAACAAACTATTTTCAAGTTTATATATAAAAGATATTTGTTTATAAATGATTTTAATCCCAAAACACAAAATTAAATACAAGCATAGAAATATGGACAAGTATCCTAATTCTAAATTATTGATGTATTTTATGTTTTTTTTTTTTATTTCGAAATATCTGCAAATACCCTTCTCTTCACAGGACTGTTTCCCAACCCTTTTCGAGTCGTGACCCCCTTTAATAATTGGTCAGTAACGTGAAACCCTTCTTTGCATGAAAATTTATTTTTAAACAAGCTTTCATTATTATTTAAGTATTCGCTACGGTGTTACATTCTCTCATTTATCATTTACGTGAAAATTGATTTAGTATAAATGCAGTGACCCGAACCACATCAATTAAAGATTTACTATTGAAAATCTTCGCAATGAAATTTTCTATAAAAATAACTGCAATGAGAAATAATTGTTAAAGTTCCCATGAAGCTCCATTGCTATCTTTATTAATTTTCCAAAGGTCTATAACAGATCCTACAAAATTCCACCCTGCTTAAATATACTTAAAAGACTCCCAAAATCTGTATGACCATTTTTTTCGTGTGCAACCCCCTTAGTAACGACCTACAAGTTGGAAACCCGAATCACACTAACCCAAGTTTGAAACAATCGAACAGCGTCAAGATTAACCCCCACTGAGTACCTTAATCTCAATTAATCGAATTAGTAAGAACCGATCGGTATGCGAGTGAAATTGATCGTTTCGCAACCGAGGAATAATTACTCAACCGCTCCGCTGGAAAGAGAGGTCCCAGAGAGCGGTGGTTAGTCGTCGGCCGCTTAGGGAAGTCGAGAGACTCAAAAGTAGAGAAAAAGAGGATCGTCTGGGATCCTTAGATATCGTGTCGCGAGGCACATTAGCTAACCGAATACGTATACATATCTTACGCAAAACTAGCGAAAGTAGGCGGGTGCGAGAGCCGCTCGGCAACGGGAGAGAGACCCAGCCAGCGAGCCTGGCCTGCCAGCCCAGTCGGCCCAGCCACACACGTAGCGCTAAGGCAAAAGATACGTGAGAGCGCGTGTGTACGTTTCGAGCAGGCCTGGTTGGGAAAAAGGGTTGCGAAAGCCTGCCGAAAGCGCCTCCTTCGCGCCGAAAGCGAGAGTGGAGAAGCCTGGGCCGAGTCACGAAACGGGCTGGCTGACGGAGAGACATATCTGGGCCCCGTACATTCCCAACAGGCCTTAATTAACACGTGCTTCGGCTACGTGAGTTATTTATACCTCGGTCGCGATCGAAAAGAAGTATGGGATCGGTGCCGTGTTCCGTCCGTGTTATTTCTCGTTTCTTCGATCGAAACCAGACGATCGCTCCTATATTATTTTATATTTCGCTTCAACAGGCTGCCAACTGGGCTAGGTCTGCCCACTTCGTGACGCCTCGACGAAGGACCGGTGCATCTCGTCTGCACCAGCGTTGCGTTATGCGCTCGGTACAATTAGCAATTACGAGAAGTGTTGAAAACGTTGTGACAATGCAACGTGTAATTTTGTATTATTTCAAATTGAAGATCGCAGATAGGCTTTAGATAATGCTCGGTATATATATGAAATGGTGTAATTGAAGTGGTTGGTAAAGTGCTAAGGGGTTACACCAGAATAATGGGCTGAACAGTAATTTTTTTGTAAGACGATTATGTAATGTTGGGAAAGGTTTGGGTATCATCTACCAGCACGCACTTTGAATTACAAACGTGCTCAATTCTGTTAGATTATTTTGGTTGGTTTCGGAGTCACGACTGTCGCCCTGGCGTAATCTCTTAATTAAACTTGGCATAGCGCGAGCGTTAATGAGCTATCTCGATATTCTCCTCTGTACGCTCATACGTTTTTCTCTGAGCTTTTCTTTTCCGTACCTGTTTCATGCGGCACTCAATGAAATGCATTGTGCAATGCTGTATTGTACCGAGGGGCTAGTGTGGTTATGTGTATTGTTAACCAACTCGTTACGCTCGATATCTTTTTTACTGATCGCGGATAAAAACGTCGGTTGAAACAGACGTTAAAGGCACGACCATCTATTCGCCAGGAAAGATATGAATAGTATAAGATACACCGTTTGAGATACGATGCCATCGAATAAATCATTTCGACAGCTAGGGTGAAAGATCTTGCAACAAACTATTGAATCTATTCACAAGTTATGTTTGAATTTAATTCTATTATTCAAATTGCAAAATTTAAGAAAGATTGCTATCCACGATTCAAATGCTACTTTACACAAAAAATTCACCTGGCTCCATGTATACCTACTCAATAATTGGATCAAGATGACTCACGTAGGTATTGCTAAACTCCATCAATTTTTTTGTAAAGTCATATGTATTGCGAGAGATGGGGAGAGCAACGTGTAACGAGTTCCAATGAATCCCGAGCGATAAAAATGTTAAACCCAGTCTGTAACTTCGATTCCTTAGCTCACGTGTTGCGAGCCACGTTCACCGAAGAGCATACCAAGAAAATTAGCCCTAAAGGAGCACGCCTTAATTCGTCCTCCTTAAAAACGAGACTCGTTCAGGTAATAAAGGCTTTTTCTCAATTCGTCGAAACGAAAGGAAAGTTCGACCAGCAGTGAGTCAGTCGAGGGGAAAGAAAGTTCCCCCGCGTTGGCGGAGGAGGAGGAGGATGTAGCGCACGGTTTAGATCGTGGACCATGACCAAGTGATAGTGACTTCGAGAATCAGCTGACGCCACGGCTCAACGAGGTTACGCCGCATTTAAATGTGTTCCATTTTATGACGGTTGTGCGGAAACTGGCTCTCCCGCTGGCCGTTAGACAGTCGCTTCACGTACCCAGCCGATTCGCTTGCATAAATCATTAGAAAGTTATTCGAACGCGCGGGGACGGATGTATTGCGCTCCTTCGGTAATATGTGTCGCTCGTTTCTTTTGTAAATGTACAGAGAGGAGGATTATGTAACACCGAAATGGCGGGCCTGAGAAATCCACAGGTGACAAAAACCTGTGGAACGTTTTTATGGGTTTCTAACTGCCCCCCTGCCTTCTGCTCCTTCGCAGATCTATCGAGTCACGTTCAACTGAATTCATACATGGTGTTTGATTTTTGCTGAGATATTTGGAGTGTGACTAATGTGTTATATATTTTTAAACTAAAGTAAGACATCGATTAACCTTTAGCATACTAACAAAGAACATCACTTTAGTGTCATTTTCGCCGATTTTGATGAAACATTGCAAGCATTGAAAAATATTTTTTTAGATTTTGATATTCATGTTTAAAGGGTGAAAATCACCCCCAAAGTTGGAGTGGAAAATACATTTTCATAAATATCTCAAAAACTAATGTAGCTACTAAAGAATGATGAATGTACAAAATATGTTTTTTTATAAACAATAAAATGGCAAACGAAAGTCGAGAGGTTTAAAACAAGACTCAAACCTGAAATATTCTTCTAATAACTAACTCTATTATTTTCTATTGTACTCTTATTGTCATTACATCGAATAGCTGTAACCTTGAATAAAGGAGACTGCTAATACTTAAGAACTGGTTAATCAAGGTTCAATTGTAATTGCTTCTAAATATGATTATTTTCTAAAAAGAAATATATAAAAATGATACTTGAACGAAGAAGTAACTAAGACAAAGTTGTTCAGTTTAAAGGATAAAGTATGATATGAAATAAAAAATTGATACTATTGTAAAAAAGATTATCTCCACCGAGATAATTGTTTAGAGCTCACAAGGTTTCTACTTCATCTAACGCAAAGTCGTATAATTAATACAAATATCAAACAAACCAGACACAAATATTTCCATACTATTTATATAAACGTACAAACTACTCGACACGAGAGATCACACAACACAACGCCGCGTCGGCAGCAGCTCCGCCGCTTTTTACACGTGCATTTAATTCACTTTCCCAGACGGTTGCCAAAGCGTACGTAAATAAACAATACTGTAAATACAGTCGCTGAGCTCATCTCCACCCCGACTACGAAAGAAGCCAATGGCTCCAAAACATCGACGACTTTGAAACCCCAGAAAACATTAGCCTTCAGACTGATCCCATTATCATATTTCCCGCTCTAACTGGCCAACTTCCTCTCATAAATTCAAATGCAACGAAGGTATTCCTGCTTCGCCGTTCAGAGTAACCCACACAGAGCCCCAGGATTTCATCTCACTAAATCCCGACGCTTCCCTTATCGTTCACCCCTGAAGGCTCATATTTAAACCATTATCTCGCCTCGCATCCCCCGGGAAGATAAAAAGCAGCGCATCCTCTGAATCGCTGCGAACAGCGGGACGACGCTTGCGCCAGCCGCGGGAGAGGTGCGAGAAGGCGCTGCGTCCACGTACGCGACGGTCGAGGGGGGCAGGAGGCGCGCGGGGGAGCGGAGGTACCAGAGGAGGGGAGGGCGGAAGGGTGTACGGGAGGGAGGGACGGTGGGGGAGGGTGCAGCCTGGTGGGAGGCAAGGATTCGTGTCATTGTCAGTGGGTAATCAGGTCAGTGGGCCAGTGGGACGACCACTTTCAATTTCAGTCCTTCTAGCCTGTGCAACTCGTCGTGCCGCGTCGCGTTATCTCGCGCTCTCGCTCTCCGTCTCCCTCTTTCTCCCCGTGGCCTCGATACGTTCGTCTCTTTTCCCGCCAGGTCGCGTCGCTCGCCGTATCGCCCCGAAACGTATCGACGAACTGAGCGCGTAGACTCGCGTCGCGACGCGTGCAGATCTGAGAACATTATAGAACGATCGGAGACGAGATAGGCCCGTAGAATCGTCAACCTTCTGTAGAACGAGACACTAGAAGGGGAGGAGAGGGATGGCTCGACACGCGACAATCGCGTCACGCTTCTTCGGTGCAAACGTGTGTAGCGCGCCAGCGCCGCGACGTTTTAGCCAGAAACCGAGCGAGAGTGATAGGGAGAGTGACAGGATGGACGTATGCGGGATAGGGGAGGGATGATGCACGCGCGATCACGCTCGCTCGTTCGCTCGCCGTCTCTCTCTGGCTCGGAGCGAGCGCGCGCGCACGAACGTCGGGAAAGATAGCAGAAAGTAGGACGCGTATTAAAAACCACAGACCGTGTCCCGTGGCGTCACTTCTCGTGCCTCGCCGCGGCGCGCCGGTATTACCCAATCGAATTCATCATAACTGGCACGAGAAACGTGCGAGCGAGCGAGCAGACCAACGAACGGAACGGGACGGGACGGTTTGTCGAATTGGCTGGAAACGGCGGAGAGAGGGAGCGGAATTATGCGCGGTATAAAAGAGAGAGGCAATTTCGGTGATAGACGCGATCAGCGCCGTGGCGCGGAGATCGATGGAAACACGGACACCTAGGCGTTCTTACGAACTATGATAAAGACTTTCGATTTCGGTGGTTCGAGTTCCAGACGAGTGGGACGGTGTTACTTATCAGGCTGCGATAAAATCGCGATTCTTCTTGCGTCGATGGATCGTAGGATGGAAGAGGAATGTTTCTCGCGGTTATTTAGATCACGGAGAAGAATTTTTCACACGGAAGTTCCAGCATGTTACTCGAACGCTAAATTTAGCGGCTGATCAAAACGAGACCAACGCCGTGGCGCGGCGATCGCGGGAATTATAAAAGGTGCGAGCGCGCCACCTCCACTCGACAATCGATGACCCTTAATTACGTTTGAAAATTAAGCTGACGCTAAAGCGCCGTGCGCCGAGCGAATTAATTTTCCTAAGGAATTAGGTCGCGCCCTTGAGGGGTTGCTCGTAAAAGCTCCGAAGAATGTCCGTCGACTATATTCGGTTGATCGAACGTTCCTCGTCGAGTGACGGGGTTAGAAAAACAATCGCATTGCGAGCCCGCGGAACAGTCGCGCCGCTAATGAACGAAAAGATATCGTATCGCGCAAATTACCACGTTCGAGTCCATCAACGAAATGCAGAACGCTTTCGTGAAGTAAATTTAGAAACATGCATCGGGCATTACCGATGGTGAAAAATTAGCAGACCTCAATTTATAAGTTTCGAAACGATTACTGGGTGCTCAAGGCGCATGGCTGGACAAATTGAACGTTTTCCATGTTGCTAAACATTTTAACACCCTTATGGGCTCGCGATGAGCCACGCGCATGCGCTAGATAGAACGGATAGCAATTCTTATATGCGATCCTTTGGACAAGCTTTTAGATGCGATACCATTGGGAGGGCGCCACAAGTTAGGAGAAGCAATTTGGCCATACGAGAGATACATATATGGTCTACTTTTCGAAGTGGCGCGGCACGCGAAACGCCATTCGAACGCATTTAAACGCGTTTCGTTTGCATTTGCAAATACAATACAATTATGTAACCGCGCGTTGCATGTAATTACACGCGTTCCCGATAAATCCGTAATGACGAAATAATAACGATTAGTAACCCTCCGGGAATGCGAGAGTGAATATTCCCAATGGCATACTTTTACCAGCAGATATCTATAAATACGAATCAGAGTGTTTAACCTATTTTTCAGATATGTATTCTAGTAGCTCATAAGAAAACACGGCAATAAATTTGCGCGTTAGAATTTTCTTCAATATGACTCTCCAATAATCTAATACACTTATACATACAATTTACTGTATGAAATGGGGAACAATTTTAAACCGTTTTTACGTTAATTTCTTCATAAGAAATAAAAAGAAAAGTAAAGGGAATACCCGAAATTTTTCCCAAAAATTGTTCCCACGGTATCGTAGCATCGCGATATGCAAAGGAGTGAAGGGTGCAGAAGAGCAAGGGGATGAACGCTCGTATCGCTAAATTGGTCGACGTGACTATATCTACACCGGTGCCGCAGCCTGCTGGGAACGTTGAATAATAATTATTGTTGTTGGCTCGGCTTGGTGTTATTGAGTTATTCCAATGCGAGTTTATCAAAGTGGGTCAAGCGATTCAATAGCGACCGCCGTGGAAGAGAAACGACCCATCGTCTTAACGTGGCGTGGGAGTGCACATACAGCCACGAACACACGAAGACAGACAACGCCAGGACACGCTGCGGATTTGGCAGACGTACGAAAAAGATGACAATCCACTAAATTGGTGATAATCCCGCGACGAACGACTATCATTGTACTTCTTTTCAAGTATCACGTATGATGATGTGCATATTGAGGAATAAATTTAATTGCAAAGTTAATTGGTTTCTTACTCTTTTGTATGTCAAGTTATGTATATTTTGTACATTGTCAATCGGAAGTTTCGAATTGCTAATTACTATTAAATCGTGCTGTATGACGAAGCTTTCTCTAATCTGAGATTAACACTTTCAAGGATAATTGCACTTTGAAGAGAAATTAAAATAGTTCACACCTACTTAAATTCAATTATAGTTCAAATGAAGCAAATTTAAACTTTCGTAGTTGATTGCATCTTCTCATTGACCAACAGCAATCCTATTATTCTCCTAATTTCTTTCTCAATATTTCAAAATCCTATTTCATCGAGAATCATAATTAGCTTACTAAAACTTCAGAAACTATCCTATCGCAGATTGGTATTAGTTAAATCCATTACGTAAACACTAATCGCCTTCAATATTAATACCCCATGCAAAGAGAAGGATAATACCTCTTTAAATCGAGGACAGCTGACATTAGACCGCAACGAAATCCTCAAACAAAGCAGCGTCATTTAATTACGTACGAAACCGCTAACTAATGTAAACTTTGCTTTTCAGAGCACCGAACAGGTGTGCAAGACCTCGGCTAAAGTCATCACAGTACTGGAGAACATTTCACCTAGCGAATTAGCTCGTTTTCTTTCATAGCCACATTTAAGTAAAAAATGGTAACTGCAAACTTTAGAAATGAGGACTCTACGCTTTGGAGAAACCTCGGATTAGAGGACCTAATAATTTTGTTTTGGAAAATCAAAATCTAACTCTTAACCAAGTCGTTTTCTACTTATAAATCCTACCCTTCTTTAAAACTGAATAAATATTTGATAATGATTAATTTAGTTATTTTAATACTTATAGAAGCATTAATATCTAACAATATTTAATCAAACAATATTTCTTCAAATCCCTGATAACCCGAGTTTCCACACTGAATCAATTTATTTTATCCAATATTGATTTTTCATCTGACGACCTAACTCGTCTTCCCTCATCGGCAAACTATAGTAGATTAAACTACTGCCAAAGACATGTCCCCTTTTCAGTCAAACTAGAACACGCCTAAGCTTCTGTTATACTGACTCACTCTTTTTCTCCTTCAATCATCGACGCGCAACAGACTCACCATTAATTGTCATAAATCCGAATATAATCAGGGAAAGGGTAGAGCAGACTGCTAAACAGCAATTTAGCGCCACGCCATGGCATACGCAACAGCACAGTGACAAGATTTTCGCAGGTAGTTGAGGAGTAATTATCCGCCTTTTCGCGTCGGCATTTGCAACAGGTAGAAGGCGACAAGCCATAAATTCCCCTAGGAAAGAGCGGATGCCTCGCTCCTGGTGAGAGTTGGGACAACAGTGTCAACAGTTGCACAATTGACGACAATGCGAGAAAGGGAGGCGAGAGACGTGTCGCGCGCGCGACGCTACCCCTCGACGCTTGGATGGCCAATAAACAAGCCGACTACAATTTGACAGAAACGTCACGGTGAAATGAGCCGTCAGACTAAAAGTGAAAAGACACCGTAGAAATTTCTTTAGAATAGAGAGTGGCAAGGGCAAGGGGAGAGGAAGGGTCGCGTGTCCATTGTTGTACGACATTTGCTTCTGAACTCGGTAATGGAGGAAAAGGAAAGCGAGCCTTTCCTGGAACTCGTTTCGAGAATATCGTATTTTACAGAGAAGTTATTGGGTAGTTACTGTAATTAGGATGGTTTAGTGCGCTTTGGAGGGGGGGATGAAAATTAAGAGAAGTAAGGAAAAGGATTAGCTATTTGAGATCTTTGGGTTGCAAGTGGAATTTATGTGGCCATTAGTAGATTAATTAGTTAAAGACTTTTGTGCAATGTTTAATTCTAGGAAACAAGTGTAGAAAATTGCACGGAATTTAATGCAGTGAATGAGAATGGAATAAAAACTGAAAGGGAAAAGTTGAGTCTAGTGATATTAAAAATAGAGCGTGTGTATTTAAAGAACATTATATGCTCATGTAAGCATATTTCTGTTTGAAATACCACGCCAAAACAATTCGTGACAAGTGGGCTAATGAAAGTCCAATCATATGAGCACAATGCAAACGACACTCTCTGAACCATTCTCTACACTATATGAAATGGAATCAAGTACATAACGCAATTTTAAAATTAGAAAAAGGTTAAGAGTAGTTACAAATTTACAATTTTGCATTAGTATCTAAGTATCACGTTATACCCTTTCTCGAAAAACACAGTCCTCTAATTCACTGTACTACAATTAAAAACACAATTATTACTAACAGCTGTTCATGAAAAAGACAGCAAATGGCGTTCCTTAACATAAAACTAAGCGTATCAAAGCCAATATTAATAGGTATAAAAGGAATATAAATGCCATTACAATGAGCGCAATCGTAAAAAATAAATTTTGACATATTTTGTTAGCTATTTCGGTAACCCAACAAATTTTTACTTCATTCATTTTTATACCCTCCAATTCTACCTACTACCTAAATCTGAAGCAAGAAATGAATTCAAACTTTCCAAAAACATAACTCATATTTCCCTTCTAACTACAGAGAGGAGCTATTCTCCACCCCTACCTTGCAGCAACCAGCTGCACCGATCCGTCCAAAATTTTCTCACGCTGCACCTGTGTTTTCCTCTCGCCTGACGGGGCTGTTTTGTGCCCCTAGCCGAGCGGATAATCGTGATTTACTGTACGCAAACTGTGGACCCGACCCGTGGGTCTACTTGTCGCGCGCAACAAGTGCATTTCCCGGCGCAGCAGGTAGATGTTGACGTACCCCCATTGTCGAGAAGGGTGTGCGTATCCCAGGGAGGATCCCAAGCCTATCCGATCGTTGGAGAATCGCAACGAGGAGCCTCGGCACGCGCCGGCACGCTTACAGGAGCGTGGAAAGCCGGCTCCCTTTTGCAGAATCCTAGGGCACTGCTGCAGCCCAAGTAAAAGTCTTCCAGACAGCTTTTACGGGACTAATATTTTACTTTTACTGCGGAGGGAAAATTGCGCCCGACGCAGGCGATCTCGCAATATTTTTTCCGGCCCGACTCGTTCCTTGGGTGAAATACGAGCATTATAAACTGAGGGAAATTATTTCGACAGCTTGCGCCTCGTGACGCTAAATTTAACGACCGTTCTTGCGCGCGGGAAGGGAGAAAGAGCAAGTCGTATCATCAGCGGGAATCGAAAGGATCGGTCTTGTTGGGCCCAATATACACAGGAGTGGAAGGCCAAGTGTTTCAAGTGGTATATGGCATGTTTATGGCGGAGAATGATACAAAGTTATTACTGGTAGGTACTAATATTTTGGTTTGAATAGGAGACTAATCTTTATCTGACGAAAGGAATAGAAATCATCTTTCATCTATCTATTAATTTTATCAACCCCGCGTTTATTAAAATTAATTACAAAACGACATAGATAATGGACTTTTTTCAGAATATCTAATCCTGTTAAACATAATTCTTTATAACAGAGTCGCAATGATTCTATCTTATGTCTACTTAATGCAATACTTAATGCGATACTTAATGCAATAAGCCTAGACACGTATGATCGACAATTTCGTCGGTTTAACTAAAACCGATTACAGCCTTAGCGGAATTTTATATATCAACTGTCTTCTTATCCCTGAGATAGAAAAAGGATTGTTCGATCTGTAATCAGTCTTTAGTCAAAACCAACAAAATTCTCACTAACACAACACCAACTGCGGATTAATCTTTAAGTTGCACCCTGCCACTTGTCCAGCCTCGGTACAAAGAGAAGCTTACCAATTCAAAAAAGAAACGACAATTTTTCCCCCTAAATTTTACTCAATAATTACCATAAGATAACACCTACCAAAATTTACCTACTTTCTCAAGCCTCTACAGCGGCGTACCCCTTTCTTAAGTAACGCAAGATTGTTCCATCTCGTTCACCCAATTCTAAAGAAGTTTCTCCCAAGTCAACGAAGAAGCAGGGAACCTTCTATTTGCACAGGGAGAAATTCCGCCACCTCGCGGTGGGCCCAGCTCGCGAGGCGTCCCGCGCTCTCGTCCGGATGAAAGTAAAAGTGGCGAGGAGCGCGGAACGCGATCGTGGAAGGAGGACACGACGCGCGGGCAACGCGAACGCGGCTTTCCGACCTTTAAAGTCGTACACGCGCATTTCTAGAGTTGCATCGCGCGCACCTCGCTGGGGGATATGCTTTCACCGCGGCTGAAATCGCGAGAACCGATGATGTAACAGAGGCTCGACGCGCGAGACGCGTCTCCATAACATAGACCCATTTTTAATCGTCGTCAACCTGTTCCGCGGCAGAGGGTTGGGCCCGATAAGAAGGCTGCAGCCGTGAAACTCGTTGCGACGAGCGGGCGCGCGAAAAAAAAAAAAAAACACGTTAATGTAACGGGCGCTATCAAATCTCCGCAAGCGAGTTGGAACGATACTTCCGGTTGATAATATTCGTGTCATTTCCTATGTTATCTGGTGCACCGCTAATTTTGCAACGACGTCGCGTATCGTGAGTCGAGTTACAGCTGATTGTGTCATTCTTGAAAATCGGAAGAGGAAGGAGATCGGGAGTCTGTTTGATAATAAGACTTCACTTTCTAACAGGGTTGAGTGAAATAAAAATACTGAAGCGTGATTTAGGGAGGATTTGGGGTGAAGATCGATTGAGTAGAATTTCGGATGAATGTATAGGAAGATATTAAACAATTTGTAGTTTAAGTTGGATGAGAAATAACGATTCTGGGTCTATCGTTTAGATGATTATAATAATATCGATAGAAAATTCGAAATTTTTCAAGGTCAGCTCAAGGTCACTCTATAGTTTTTTTAAAATAAAATTTTATATTTTCGTTTCAATTCTATGGAAGTATGTAAACTAAATTTATAGAGCTTCCAAAAAAGTCAGAAATTAAACAATAAAATGTCTGTTGCACATATACTATAAGACAAAATGGAAAATTTCGAATACAAAATTATTTAAATATTTTTTAATATAATCTATATGAGTTTACGTACAACTTAAATTTACATTTCCATAGAACAGAAAGAAAATTATAACATTCAAACACAGCGACTCCAAATTGGCTTTAAAAGGACCTCTTTTGCAATAATCAACATGCAATCATAAGATAAGTGCATTGTGACGAACTTTCAAAAAATAGATACACTACTGGAGTACCCGTAGCTCTTGAAACAAGAACCTCAATTCTGTACCTCAAAGCCAACCTGGCACAAGTACTTTTTTGTTACTTTTCAGGAGATCCGAAAAGCAAATGCGATTACCCATTTTTTAACATAGTATTCGAAATAGTTTGTACTACTAAATTTCCTTCGCTTACAACGTAACATAACTAAATTCCTATTATTCTAACAAAAGGTAGAGACAGCAGTAAGTTCCTCTAAAAAATTTAATTTTAAAAAGAATGGATTTACTCTGGCTCTGAGGTACGGAATTAGAACGAAGAGAGTAAAGTAATAAATGTAACATCGCCCAATCGCGGAACCGAGGACAACTGAAAACAAGCTGCCCTTGAGTATTGCTACCTTGTAACGAGCCCGCGTAACAGCGAAGCTAATTACCACATTAATGCCGGCGAGAGCAATGAATATTCATACTTGACACGTTTCGTGGCCGGGACCGAAATTGCAGTTCGTAGGGGCTGCTTTTTGACCTACCTTTCCCCCAAATCGATAACCGCGTCACGGATAAGGAAATCGAACAGGGTGCTCACACGCCTTGGAAACATTCCCTCCTAACGTGTGTACCACAATGAGAGGACTACACGTAAGCTCTTATTCATATTGAGCCAGGTCTGACCGCTCTCGAGATGGAGAGACTTGTTTACCGAGTAATTAGATTTAAATTCTTTTTAGAGCATTTTGACACGGATTCGTGTTCTGTAGTGACAGAGATACAGAGAAGAAAGACAAAGGGTAGGGAGAAAAAAAACCGAGTTATCTGTAAGGATGAGATCAAGTTCGATATGAATTATTATATCTATGACTTTAAGTTAATTCCAATATCAAAAAGAAATGAAAGGTTGATTATCTAAACTAATAACAAGACAAATCCTTTCGGGTAAATGATTCTTGGATAATGGATCTGGAACAACCAACTTTGCTAACATATCATAAAATGACTGAAATCGATGTTTACTACATGAAAGCCTACAGAATAAGACAGACAACACAAACCAACCGTTATTAGATACTGTCAAATTTCGGATTCCCCTAAAATAAATATTTACACAATATCTATTGCATTCAAACTAGTCAATTCGCTATTCGTTTCAATTTAGATCGCATCGCCGAATACACCGTCGTATAATATACTAAAACGAGATGCACCGAGATATAAATACGACGTTTACAAATTGAAATCAGGCGAGAACACTAAACTCTGGTATTTGAAGCGCAAAGAATACGTGTTCCAAAATGAAAACATCGTAACATAGTTTAAATTCGTGACTCACTCCGTGTTCGAATAATCGACGTTTCGATTAATAAACGTTCTACCGTGCTGCATTGTTTCAAAAAGGAACTCGTCCCGCGATCTTTCGTCCATGCAGTCGAGAAAACGAAACGGAAACGGAAGAGGGGGGGAGAGACAGAGGGGAAACACGAAGAGCGGGGGCATCGCTGCGCGTCGTCGACGTAAATAAAGGCAAGCGGAGTCTCGTTTCATCGAACCGCTATTTCGTCCGCGAAGGGTCGGTGCAACGTTCATAAAGAAACGCTCCGAAGGCTGTCTGTGCTAAATCGGAGGCGGCGGGACGGCCGGGAGCGAGCTCGTTTGCATCGTTCGCGTTGGAATTTCGCGCCGAAACGCCTGTTGCGCGTACTGCACGTCTAACCGCGCGCCACGGCTGACGTTCGCGGAATCGCATAACCTGCGCACCCTCGATTCCTTGCCAGCGCGCTGGACGGGCTTAGTATCGTATCGAGAGCAAAAGATGCGATCTCGATGCTTCTACGATCGTTCTCCTATTTTTCTGTCGCGTGACTGCGATAGGCGGGCCAAGAGACCGCGTGGTTTGCGTGGGTGACGTTGACGCGAGCTTCGAAGGTTGGGTCGGAATTTGGAACGACGCTCGATCCCTCAGAGACATTAATCTAGTCTAATTTTCTGAAACACTCCTGAAATCTGCATGAGGTATATTCCTCTACTCATAACACGCATATATACATACGTAAAATTCATTCCCTCGCAAATAGTTTCCCATCTATACACGACATATTCCAAGCCTTTAGGAGACACGAAGATCATCGATGCGCACTACTTGCAATTAACTCGCAATCAGTGCTAGTATTCTTACTTGCATATTTCATGAAACACGATTCTCAATAAAAACGCATATTCGATGTCGCTGTCATTTCCAATACTCCTGCCATTAATAAAAATCTATTAAGAAAGGGTGGGGGTAAAGACCTTAGAAGGGGAAGCATCGAGAACTTATCACGGAAACTACGAGCGACTATAATCGCCGCAGGGCATAATGTTCACGCGTGTTACGATGAGGAAGAATAAGACCCGCGTGTACCTGTAACTTCGGAAGTGGTCCGAGCGGAGCAGGCGAATGCGCAGAGCAAATAAGCTGTCGATGGAAAGAGACCGAAAGAATAACAGAGAAGAGAGATACACAGAAGATCAGCGCGAGAAGGAGAAGAAAGGACGAGGGACAGCGCGAGAGGAGGAGGGGAGGGGGGATAGTCGAAAGCGAAAGCGAGAAAGAGAAAGAAACGGCGAAGAGTGAGAGTGAAGTGTTGAAGGAGGGGGGGGAGAGAAAAGCAGAAAGAAGAAGGAAGTTTGGCAAGCGGTGCGCTACGGCGGCAACAAAGAGCTCGCGAGAGAGAGCACAGGAATCAGCGGTTGAGGTTACCTGAGGCATCGCTCGCTTGCAGATCGCTGACCAAGTTGATCCGCGGTCGAGATTGCTGTTGTTGTTGCTGTTGCGGCTGCTGCGCCTGTTGCTGCTGTACCTGATGGAGGCTCTGCTGTTGGGGTCCCGTCAGGGCCAGATTAGCCGCGGCTGCGGTGTTTTCGGTCAGGATCGTCGGCACCGCGGAGGAGGAGGACGACGACGATTCCGTAAGGGCCGTTGCGGTGGTGTTCTCGAGGGCCGTGTGGCCCCCACCGTCCCCTGTCCCCGTAGCCATTCGGCCCTCGTGCATTCCAGCAGACAGACAGACGGGGGTCCCTCCTCCTGCACGTCGTCCCCGAGCGCACGCACTTCTCTCACGGAACACCTACACACTCTCTTACGCGCCCTCGCTCTCTTTCTCACCCCCGTCTATCTATCTGTCTGTCCGTCTCGCTACCTTTCTCTGTCTCTCTATCCACGGGAGGGAGGGGAATCGCGCTCGCTCGGTCTTGTTCCTTCTCTCTCTCTTTCTCGCTGTGCCACCTTCTCTCTCGCGCTCCTTCCTTCCCCGTTCCGCCTCACTCTCTCTCTCTTCCTCACGCTCCCACCTTGTCTCTCTTCCTCCTCCGTGTGCGCGCACGCTCTCGCTGTCCTCCTCTCTTTTTACTACTATACACGCTCCCCGCGCGCCGGCCAGCGCCGTCTGAGCGTACCGAAACTACACCGTCCCTTTCAACCGAACATCGGTATATCACACAACAGCGACATCACACACGGCCGCGGAAAAATGAGGCCCGCCGCGGATTATTAACCTCCTGTCCGCCGGCTCGAAAAAAATCGAACGTTAGACAAATGTAGGTCTGTAGGCCACTTCACTTACACTTTGCATCGAGACGGGCACTCCCTTAGTCAAGCGAGCGTCCGGCGCACCGTTGCGCTCTGACAGCACGAGTCCCAGGACCGTACACGCTGCGTCGGTGCCTGTCGTCTTTGTGGTCTCGCGGTGACACGTGCCGAAAACAATGTTTTCGGTGCTCGCCCCTCAGCCCCTGCCATCGCTGCGCCGCATCTATCGACGATGATTTCGGCGGGGTCTCTCTGGTCAATTTCAGCGCAGCGTGGAACTCTTCGATGTTATTGACAAAGGGAGAGAATCGTTTAAACAGTATGATTTGTTCGTCGGATCCTGTGAGTCTGTTTTATTACGATACGGGATTTGTGAGATTGAGAAGCAGTGTTCGTCCTTGAGGTGGTGGGTTTGTAGAGGTTTCTTGGGATTAAATTGTTGCTGACTTCTTGGTTGAGTGGCAATGTTCGTGATCGTAACGTTTGATGCAAATGTTGGGCTGTTACGTGTGTTGTTGTGTTAAAGATCGTAAATTTTTAATAAAAATTATTATGGTTTGCACAGTGTGGTTCGTTTTCCTTTGTAGCAGTTTAATTTGCACCCCTTTCTGCGATTCGCAGGCACGACAGTGGAGCAACGAAAGGGAAAATACGAGCTATATGGATCTCGTAAATGCCACTCATCGAGGAAGAGAGCGTTCGGATACGTTCTTACGTTTGTGATACTAAGTCCCGGGTCGTCTGATAATTTCGTAATTTTTCACTTATAATTTTACGATCTCGAACGATAGCACAAGGGAAAGCAGTTCGAAAGAAGGAACGTATCGAGCGCGGTTTTATATGGGTACCAGCATTTACTAGTGACGGTACTGTATTCCAATAATGTATCGCGGAAAGACGCAATTTCCGAAGGATTTCTCGGTCCTCCCGTGTTCAAAAGCATTCGGTATCTGCAATTCGAAAGGCTGTCAAATGCGTTTTTCACGTCGTAAATGTTGTCAATTTACCACTGTCTTAAATACGACGATACTGTCTAAGTAGGTCAGGTGTCACAATATCTGGTCGTCCTATTATGGGGCGCTTTTACACCGAATGTTGCATAACTCGTCACGCACGACTTCACCAAATATAACCGTGTAAAAACTATGGCCTGACGGACATAATGCGATGTAATCCCTTTTCATTGTACAATACACTTGACTAACGCTTTCAGACGACGTTTGCAGCGCTATCTAACATCCAGAAGCGCGAAATATGAAACGGTGATATTATATTCATATTTCATAGGCATTGATGCTCTCGCGTATTTGAGTGGAAAGAAAAATGATAAAAGGAGGATACTGATTTAAAGAGTTATAAAATTGTAACATTTAACAATAATGATACAAAGTGTTATAAAAATATACATATACATTATATAATCTTTATAAAATATTAGTACTGTAATTAACGTTTTTATCATAGCTGATTTCGCTGAAAAAATACTAAAAAATATTTCATTTAGAATCAATAACTATGATACTAGTGATTTAATATTAAACATATGATCATTTAAACATTCTTCTGTTTAGCAGCACTGAGAAGATGGCGCGAAATAATCAGTCTTTGAATTTGCGCAGTGCCTTCGTAGATTTGATAAATCTTTGCATCTCGCATTAACTTTTCTACCGGGTATTCTGTGTTGAATCCAGCACCACCAAAAATCTACAAAACATTTTACAATTTTAATAATTGTCGCCATGGCTAACTGTAATCAGTTACGTACTTGCACAGCATCCGTTGCACATTTATTGGCTATATCACCACCATAGCATTTTGCAATGCTAGCAAGATATGTTGCTGATGGCAAACCTTGATCAGCAGCCCAAGCTGCTTTAATATAAGCAAGCCTAGCTGTCTCAACACCAATTTGCATGTCTGCTAACATAAATGCCACAGCCTGATGTTCTGCTATTGGTTTGTTAAAAGTTTTACGTTCTAGTGCATATTTTGTGGCTTCATCTAGCGCTCTCTGTGCTAAACCGACGGAAGCACATGCCACCTATAAGGAAAACAAAAGACAAAATGTAAACGTGTTTATTTGTTCACTCTTTCTAAAAAGATATTTCTCAATCATACTAATGGTCTTGTTTTATCGAAGGTCTTCATAGCAATTTTAAAACCTTCTCCTGCCGCTCCTAGAACATTTTCTTCTGGAACACGGACGTCCTCAAATGTTATCATTCGAGTGTCAGAACATCTTTGACCCATATTTATTTCCTACAGATGAACAAAACAAATTTATTTTATAAAGGTAAAGAAATCAATTGTACATTTAATATAATAGTGCAATATTCACCTTGCGTCCAGGAGTTAGACCTTCACTATCACGTTCGACAATAAATGCTGTAAACGCTTTACTAGCTGGTGTTTTTGGGTCGGGACTTGACCTTGCTAATACGAAATACCTAAATAATATAAATTTCGTAAAATGGTGTACATAAACTTTATGGTGTAACTTGATTAAAATATTAAAAATAATCATCTATACCAATTGGCAACACCACCATTTGTTATCCACATTTTTGTTCCATTGAGAACCCATTCTTTTCCTTTTTTCTCAGCTTTCAATTTGATACCTGCTACATCTGACCCAGCACCTGGTTCAGTAACACAATATGCCTACAATTATAGCATCATTAAACTATAGTACTTAATTATTAAATATACATGTATAATCAACATTCATTTGAATTATCTTACAGCTACAAGAGGCTCCTCGAGGAGTCTTCCAAGATATTTTTTTTGTTGTTCCTTTGTACCAGCTTCAATTACTGGAGCTTGCTATAAAGCATATGTAATTTAAAATAAAAATCATGCTTATTTGATACAAACGAAAGTATTTTGAAAAATAAAACTTACACCTAGTCCTGATCCTTCCAATGCGGTTGATATTCCTGTACAGCCATATGCAAATTCTTCTGAAACTATGCAGCTATCTACAGTCCCTACTCCCATTCCACCTTTAAGAGTAATAATAGGTAATGCATTAAAAATACAAATATCTTTATCATAACTCTTGTTTTAAATTCTCCTTAAATGTGTAAGTATAGAAGCCTATAAAAATACCACAGAATTGAGGAATATGTTTATTCAAAAGTCCTAAACTCCATGCTTTTTTAATAATATCCCATGGATATTCTCCACTTTTATCATATTTAGGAGCTGCTGGAATAATTTCTTCTTTCGTAAACTTTCTTGCTAATTCTTGCATTTCTTTTTGAGTCTCATTTAACTCTAAAATAAAAGATTTTGTTCCAAATTTATAAATATTAAACCTATAATTGTAAAAAATAAGTATATAACATTTATTACACTAACCAAAATTATATCCTATAGCATTTTCAGTTTGTGTTGAAAATGCCCGTATTAACTTTTTGCATGTCATTGCTCTTAGTACCTGAGGAACATATAACAATATATTATTAAATAAATGTAGTAATAGCTAAACCAAACGTATTTATGCATTGCCTAAATAAATGTTAACATATTATCGTTTCCATATGTTTATTCATTTTCTATTTTGTTTTAAGCATTATTTTGCACAATGTCTCCGTTTTATTCAATGAACTAGATACTTACTGGTCGTGAAAACATTTTTGCAGTCTTTTGTTTCTATTTGCAACACGAGAATACTTTTTTCACGTCACTGTTCAACGACAATATAATTATTTTTGCGCATGAAACAGCTTCACAAATTTCTTATATACGATATCTTCTATCTATAAGAATCAAAAATTTGACCTCATTCTTGAAAACATCAAAGATTAGCAACAAAGGTCTAAAGTCCAACGAAAAGTTGTATAAAGTACAACTGCTTCTTCAACATAGGGAATATTCATATATATTTAATATTCATATTTGCTATTTACTATTCGAAATACTATTTGATATGTTACTAGTTAAAGCGTGCAAATAAATAGCTACGTAATTGTTCATTTTCATGTCGGATTTCCAAGATCCAAGTTTGCAATCTGCAAACTGAAAATGAACCTTCTACTTAATGGAGATAAAAATGTATACCTATAATAATTTAAATAAGAACGATCGTAATTATTGAAGTTATTACATGTTCTTAGCAAATTTTTTATGAATTTTAATGTTCAGCGTTAAATTTAAATATCACTACGTATCGAACGTGCTCATTTGTATTATAATCTGTGTACGATTGAGCGCGAGAATTTTGATTTTTGTTTTTCTACAGCAATTACATATGCAAAAAGAAGTAACAATTAAATTAACAAATATAAATAAAGTCGCTTCGTATATGTATGTTTAATGAATTGCACAGTATGTAACAATAATTTGTATAACAAAAATCAATCGTCTCGGTTACGGACAGACGTAAATAAATCTACAGCTTGACTTAGAATCACTTTCGACAATACGATTATTAATAATAAGATGAATTGATATTGCATTAATCGAAAATAATGTTTGTCAATATTGAGTTATTATTACAATAACAATCACAATTGACAATTCTCTGTTCATAATCCCTTCAGCATGAAGATAGAAATTCACCCATTGACAAATAATCCCACAGCAGCTTGGCGTGAATTGTCAGAACAACAGAAAGTTATTAAGATAAATGTTAAGCTTCCAACAACTGAGGCACCAAATGATAAGGTAACATTTTACTATTTTTTACAGTTTTAATTATATAAACTATCTATTTAAGTCTAACCTCTACATAGCAGTATGGCAATTCATGTGATACCATTGGTATACATATTAGAAATCTCTCATAATTGTCAATTATATTTTAGCTTCGTGTTGTTTGTATGAGTGATACTCACTCACTAACACCTTTCATAAAATTTGACATACCTATTGGAGATGTTTTTATTCATGCTGGGGATTTTACAAAATGTGGTAGTTTGCAAGAAGTCATAGAATTTAATAATTGGATTGGTAAGTGATTAAAAATAAAAGTGGTTATTTCTTCTTATAAGTAAAATTGGTTTTGTTTTAGGTAATCTGCCACATAAACATAAAATTGTAATTGCTGGTAATCATGAGCTTAGCTTCGATTCCACGTTTACCCATCCCTTTTCTGTGCATGCCAGTGGTGATCGTCATAAACATACAGGGACCAGTATTCTGGACAATATACCCACATTGGGAATGTCCAAAGATACTTTGGCAGAAGCTATACAAACTGCTAATGTTAAAGATTATTTGACCAATTGTACTTATTTAGAAGATTCTGAAATTATAATAGATGGGATTAAAATATATGGTACCCCATGGTAAATATATATACTTTAATTCTAAAGTATTTATCAGTAGTTTTAAGATGGTACAATACATAAATGATAAGCAATCTAGTGTATATTATGAAAAACATTTGTAGAACATTATTTCAGGTATAAGATTTAGTTTTCTGAGGATAATTTCCTTCACGCTTTAGGCAACCAGAATTTTGCAAGTGGGCATTTAATGTACCTCGTGGAGAAGCATGTCTTTCAAAATGGGACATGATACCATCAGACACAGATATACTTATAACGCACACACCTCCTGTAGGACATGGAGATTTATGTTGTAGTGGTGTACGAGCTGGATGTGTAGAACTTTTATCCACAGTACAGAATAGAGTTCAACCAAAATATCACGTTTTTGGTCATATACATGAAGGTATGTTTAAGCTTCTGTGTTCTTCTTCAAAAAAGTTGCATATTAATTTTTTTATAGGGTATGGTATTTCATCTGATGGAAAAATAATATATATAAATGCATCAACATGTGATCTAAATTATTTACCGAGCAATCCACCAGTAGTCTTTGACATAATATTACCACCTGGTGTATGTAAATCATAAAAAATTAGAAATACAACAAAAAATTTCATAATTATATTTCTTATGTGAATAATGTTACAAGAATAGAAGATTTAATTTAATCATCAATATATTTTTATGAATTTTTCTACAAGTTGTGTGATTTTGTGTATGTTAGATAGTATTTTAGTTAGTAAATGAAATAAAAATTATTTCGATTTAAACCATTAGGAGTATTTAAATTAAATTTGTTATCCAAAACAAATGTAAAAATATTGTCATTATTTATACAAAATGGTATGTAAATAGAATGTTTTTACAATTTACTTAGAATTTTAGTTTAACTTATTTGAGATATGGTTATTTAAATAAATTATAGAAATCTCGTGTTGTGTACATGTCAACGTCAAAATTGTATATTTTTTAATTTCATTAACTTGTTGCACATATAAAGTAAATTGTACATTATATTCGACACTGTTATTTTTAAAAATTCTTTATATGTAAAATTTTGAGTACAGCATTGTATACACAAAATATCTTGTATTAAAACCAAGAAGTCATTTCATTAATCTGTTAATCTCACCATGAACGATCATTTCTTACTCACTTTCATTAAATATTGGATCATGCGATAAATAATACTTATTAATCATACAGCTCAATAGTATGCCATAAAATTTGTCTATTAATAGTGCAACATATAAGTCTTATAGGTCAACGTATTATAAATGATTGAAATTGAATTAATAATTTGATATGTAATTAATAAAATAATTGTACTCGAGGTCACTTGCTTCAGTTACATTTTATACGAAAATGGTAACATCTAATTGAATAAAGTATTATCAAGCATTTAGACATAGAATTCACTTTGACTTATCTTTGTATTGGTAGCAAAATTATATAATAATGTACACAGTTTTTTATTACCTTAATAAAAAATTAAAATTGCATTTTTTTTTAAAGATATTTATTATAATACCCAATTCATTAACAGGTGGCACTTTTTATTGAGTTAAGAAAAATTTGCACGTAAACAACGCTTGCGTTTATATTGACTTATATTTTCATATATTGGTCCGAAGCTAAGTGAGTGATAACTGTAAAGTCACCTTCCTCTGTTAAATGACGGAATAATTATTTTCGGCAATAGAAATATGCTCATATAAATAGCAATTTTTTGTTTTTTGTGTTTCTTTAAAGTTGCAGTAGTAAAAGATAGTCGAAAATAATACAATGTCTTCTTGACATCATTTTCCTATTGTATACGATGTAATAGACATGATATATTAAAATACAATACCACATCATATTAGAATCATAAAAAGCTAGTCTTTTCAACACGTTGTTTTACCATGTGAAAAATTTTACACAGATATTGCAAAATTTTGCATTCTGTCTGTAAAAACGAGATATGCCTCTAATGGCGTGTTACATTGCATGAATGTCGATTTGCACCCAGTGCAATATTTTTTATCCTGAGTTACACATAACTGCCAGGATACATGTAATGTCATTTCATATTGCAATAACAGATACTTTTTTTTCTAATATTTTGAATACCATTTAAATTAACGATGTAATAGCTACATTCTAAACGGAATAGTAATGTATTTTGCCTGTTAAGTAGCAGCCTAGCGAAAATTTAATTATATTCAAACAATTTCACTCTGAGGATTCTTGTATGCTCTACCTATCAATTGCCAACTTATTTCTGTTCAAAACGGGAAATATGTTTCATCTACCTAATGTCTCACTTCCTACATTCATCTATGAAAGAAAAAAAAGAACCAGAGCATGTACGGCTTTCAATTTAAAAATTGGATACTAGTACTCATCTCAAGTTTTCATCCATGGGCAAATTAGTTTAAACTAAACTAAGAATAACAGTGAACGGATGAAAAAAAAGATTACATTCTTGTTGCACAGCTTAACAGAGTACATTATCAGGAAGATTTGCATTTAATACGGTACGTTCGAAAACAGGTACGATACAGATTCACCATTGTGAGTCCTTCTCACAGCCTCAGCAAACATCATTGATACATCAATGCACTAAAACATAAAGAAAAGTTAATTCAATATTTTTCTGCACCATTATTAATGCCGTTATTCACCTGTATCTTTGGACAATCCTTCATATGACCATCTTGAGGTATGGTGTTTGTTACAACAACAGCTTCAAAGCAAGCATTATTAATTCTACTAATTGCTGGACCACTGAAGATGCCATGTGTTAAAATTGCATACACTTTTGTTGCTCCAGCTTCCAACAGCTTTTCTGCTGCATGACAAATAGTACCACAAGTGTCTGCCATATCATCTACTAGAATAGCAACTCTATCCTTAACATCTCCAACTAACACCATACTGGCAACTTCGTTCGCCTTTTTCCTCTCTTTGTGTATAAGCGCGAATTCGACATTTAATCGATCAGCAATAGATGTTACTCTGTTTGTAAAAAAATTCTTTAATATGCTTTCTTAAAATTAATTTTAATTCTGATACATTACCTTTTAGCACCACCAGCATCTGGAGAAACAATAATACTATTTCGCCATTCAATAATATTTTCTTTAATCCATTTTAGAACAGCAGGTTCAGCAAATAAATTGTCAACTGGAATGTCAAAAAAGCCTTGAATTTGACTAGCATGCAAATCCATTGTAATTATGTGATCAGCTCCTGCTACTGACAGCATGTTTGCTACTAATTTTGCAGAAATAGGTGCACGACTCTGAAAAATAAATATTTAAAAATTAGAAAATTATGAATTTATGTGAGTCTCTCAAGTCCATTTGCAACTGGAAATATCCTGCAATTTGAAAAAAATTGCTGTTAAAACTTTTGTGACACTTCTAAAAGCAATAAAATCAATAAATAAAAGAGTATAATTCAAAATATTTTCTAGAAAAAAAACATGTCAACAAAGAAAAGTTAAAGAATTAATGCTTCAGAGGGGACAAAATATGAATATAATGGCTTTGTAATGAAACATTCATTATAAAAGTACTGTATATATGTCTACATAAATCAAAAGAAAAACAGTATGTTGCAAATGCACCCCAGTTAGACTCAACAAAAAATTTAAGTAAAGCACAATTCAAACTTATAAATACAAAACAGAACACAGTGCATTTTAACTTTTGGGTTTGCAACAAAACAACAGAATAAACAAGTTTTATACGATTTAAACTATAAAATAGGTACATAACATACACATTAATAGACTGTTAATAACCAAGTAACTAACGAAATAAAGTTTAATTAAAATTAAATGCATTGTGCTCAAAAACATAATTATAATTAATTTATCTTAATAAACTTGTCCATAATGAGCGTAAATTTCACAAAAGCTGACTAATGTTAATGCCTTCATACAAGTTTTACTTGCAAACCGTTTCATTGGCACAAATACTATTAATAAGACAACACAATCACAGTTCCTCCTTGCCAAAGCACTATTTCGTTAATAAAATATGCACTTGTTAATTAGTGTATTTGGACAATAATGTTTTTAGCAATATAATAATTAGTACCCACTTAACATACAAATATATATCCCGTTATGTGTTTTTAAATTAATAAAAATGTATGTATAATGCTATCATATTAATATTTTGCCCTCTCATTCAGATATCAATATGTTTTGATCAAATAATTCATTCATTCATTCATTCACGGGGGTACCATTGTGCCATATAGCAACAATTATAAGTTTTGTTAGTCCTACAAAGAAAATTTCGTAAGAAACTAAAATGATATTATAAATTGATTTGTTCATCGAGTTATAGTTACAAACGTTTCACTCGACAATCTTATTGCTCTTATACTCACTGTAGAGAGGTCGGGCACAAAGTCCTGAAAATACCCAACTATTCAGAAACATAGAAGTATGTATCATAAATTTTTTAACAAAAATGATCTTTAATAATATTTCACCCTCTACAATACAATTCATCCAAAATTATGATACTTAAAACTTTATTTAAAATCTACTAATTTTGAAATTGGTTGTTCCTAAGTATCAATAAATATTTCAAATTTTAACGAGATGATATATTATTACTTTGATATTATAGCACTTAATGCTTTAAATTTTCATTAAATCGATGTATTTTTATGCATACTTTCTAATAAAAAAAAAAAAAAAAAAAAAAAAAATTAAGTGCAATTACCAATGTTTCAAATGAGTTACAAGAATAATCTATTTATAAAAAATGTAATAGAATAAAACATTCCCAATGCAAGACAATGTATACATTGTAACATGAATGCACGAAAGGCCCCCCTCGATGAATTCTAGTGCCAGTTTTGCAATATTGACATTGGTTATCAAACTTCTGATAACCTTAGATTAACAGACGCAATGCTTCAATTTATGATGTGTTTGTTGTTTACTACTTCATTAAATCTTTTGCCAACACTTAAAATGAATGTGATTTTGTAAATAGAAAATGTTGCAATATTGATGACTGTTATTTCATTTGAATTACTTTCTCATAATGCATGAAATATAAAGTGAAGCACTGCATCAATAGCTCATTTATACATTAACTGATACAGATACTTTACAATGATTAATACATGCACAGTTGATGTATGATTTAAATGTTGTTGCTAAGTAAAACGCGTTTTCTTTTTCTTTTTTTTCTATAAAACTTACAATATTTTAAATTGACAACATTTATCTAATAATTAATTAATTTCTTGAGTATGTTATGAACCCTGATCATTTTATATACATGCTACATTGTTTTATTACATGTGTAATTTTCATGCATTTTTTCTTAAGTACAAGATACTGTACTCAATATTCAAATACATAAAGTTTCTAATTATCTTGTACCACCAACTTATATTAGTTATGATTCCTTAAATATATGTGAAATAGTATGAAAATATTTTCCTGCAATAAGAGTATAGTATTTGATAGGACCCAATGATATAAGCAAGGAATGTATAAGCACACTTTATATGATGATAATAATGAAAAATTATGTTTTGCGTTCCAAAAAATGACTCCATTGGTCTGTTGCAAAGCTATATAACAAGAAATAGAGCTTAAAAAGACCGCTACAAGTTACCCTGAATTTCCACTCGTTTGACTTCATGACAATTTGTTTCTTAGAATTTGAGTTGTCACCTCCATCACCACCCTGTGAAGATATCATATTAAAAAAAATTGATCCGCTTCAAGAAGGTGTGATCTCCTTATTACAAGACTTACGCTTTTATTACATTTATAGATTATATAAATATTTTAATTCATCCTTAACCATATGACATATCCAGAATATCTACATGGAATAACAGTTATTTGGAAAAAAGATAAGTACCAAGTAAACTTCACCCAACTATATATAAAATATCTGACATTATGAAGACTCAATATTGGAAATTTTCATGTTTTAGTATTTCATTGAAATTGAAACTGTACCATTTTTTACCTACATAAGTATCCATCTTATTTACATATGCAAAGCAGATTAATCATGTTAATTGATGCCGTATAGTGACAAGATAACAATTATCTTAGCATTGGAATCATTGAAGCATTGTTTTTTATGAGCTATTTTGTTATATAAGTGCTTTATATTCACACGGATTCTTGGATTTTTTCTCTTGTAAAATAATCTTACTTTACATGTATTTTTTAATGATGTGCAAATAATGTATCACATATAAATTAAATTAATTACGATAACAAAAAAATATTATACACAATTTAAATATAATACTGATATAATATAAATAAGAATGGTTAAAACAGAACTAATGTACAGATAAAAAATTAATTTAATATAATGCAAATTCTATGTGTGCATGTGTTAAAGACACTTTATAATAAGAACATAACTATGAGATCATAAGTAATTAAAAAAAAAAGTATCTCAGCTTTTATTAGATTTTTTAAATATTTTGAATATGTCAATACAACCTACCTTATCCTTCTTGTCTTGTCGCGCATATGGGAAACAAGGAATTACTGCAGTTACTCGAGATGCAGAAGCAATTTTACACGCATTGATCATGATCAACAGTTCCATTAGATTGTCATTTACCTCACCACTTCCACTTTGCACAATGTATACATCTTCTCCTCGAACAGATTCTCCTATTTCGACACTAAAACATTTAAAAATAAAAATTTTAAAACCAGACCTTATTATAGAACAATCAAAACACTGTATTAACAATATAATTTCAGATTACAAAACAGATTAAGAAATCCCTACATACATACATCCCTAATACATACTCCATTTCTCTAAAATGTAAACATATTAGTGTTTACAATCTTTCAGTTATTTCACTAGGTATACATCTAACAAAAGTGTAATTTGCATATTTTTATTTCTATACCTAGTCTTCATTGTACGTAAATTTATTGCTAATTTAATTACTATCAACTTACAATGGAAATAAACACTAATTTGATACAAGCAAATAATAACAAAGCAATAAAACGTTCTTATCAGTAACATATAAGCCAGAATGCTCAGCTGTCGTATATCAATACTGAGAAAGGTACATTAACGTTAGAATTCATTAGAACGATGTATTAATAATTGTACTAGTTGACCTTCAACTTAAACGTCGCGGCATAGTTGTACATGGGGAAACCGGCCTTGCGCGACAGGGTTGTTTGTACACTGGTGGGCCGATATATTAATGAAAAAGCGAAAACTGTAAAACAAAACCGCGGAAAATGGCCCGTGCCCCGGGGTAAAACACCCCAAGAAAAAGGAACGTGAACGAGAATCCGAGTGACACGTGGTCGGGGCCTCGCTTAATACGATGACAATAACGTGGTTGTAGCGGTTGATTTCGCGACCATTACCATGTTTCGAGGTTGCTGAATTTCTTCGTGACAACTTTTCCAATGTCGATGCCGAGTCTGTCAACGATACGCTGCGCCAAATCTGGATGCGATGTCCCACTGAAGACTTTGATGTTTGGCATCCTGCTTTGCAAAAGACGTCCACGAGAATTTTCTAAGTTTGCGCGTAACAAACTCTTGGCACGCACTGGCTCGGACACAGGCATCACTAAAACAGAAACGACAGAGGAACCGTCCAATCAGAGAGCTTTGTTTAAGCCGGACGTGACGTAATGCGCTACGCTCCGCCCATCGAATGTTGGATATAACCGCGTAAACGTATGCTCTTATCATCGTACAATTTTTTTTTCTTCTATATACTGACAAAATAATCTACAAGAACCAACAAGTTTATTTTGCCACGTATAAAAAATTGTAACAATCTCTGTATACAAACGTCACTGATCACATTTGTCACGATTACTGTAATCTATGAACAACTTTCAAAGCATATTAATAACCGACTTCATGGCGAAAAAATATTTCGTATTACGAACTACATCCTCTTTATTTATCTTATATATTGTATGCGATTGAAAACGTATTAACTACATTAATTTGTGATATTCTAATTGATTACATTTCGAGACACGATCTTCTTGCATGGTATGGTAAATGAAGTATAATCAGCGTTCCTTCGAAGCGTGCTTAATTCGACTAATTTCTGTAGACTTTCTTCACGTGGTTTGTGTGCGATGTATTTGTATGTTAGAATGCGTACTACGTTTAAATTAAGCGAATAATGGGGTTACTTGTAGAGGTTAATTTTGACTGTTTACAATTTGGCGCCGTAACGGATAACGACGTGAACGTAGACGAAATTCAAAGGGTGAACGCGAGAGCGGGTGACAGTCAACTTTTCCTATCAATGTGGCGCCGGCGGTGATTGAATGATAAATTGGATGTGTCCGTGAGCGGAGATTTTGGCACAGAGCACAGGTTGAAACCATCGTTTTTCCGACTAGAAAGAGAGAGGAAATTCGAGTACGATTACCTGAAACGTTCGCGTACGTTGACGCTCTTAGAAAACTTCATTAATCCATTTGAATGACGATGACAGTGTACTGACCGTCCTACCGAATTGGAAGCTATGGCGAACATCGCGGCGCAGAGAATCAAACGCGAATTCAAAGAGGTTATAAAGAGCGAGGAGGTGAGCAAACAATAGCTTTGACCGATAAGAATTTGTGATTCAACATTCTACGAAATGAAAATAAGGGAATCGGTTAGACGGTAATTTTCAATTGTTCGATATCGTTTCGGACGAATTTCATGTGTGGCGTGACAAAAATGTGCCGCGATTCATTGGCTGATAAAATCGCCGCGAACAAAGCATAGGCACCTGTTGTATGATATTCTTGACTGTCATCCGAGTTTCAAATTGGGATTTCGATTCGTTTAACCAATGCGTATCGAGCACTATAGGTTAGATGTGACGTTGTGTTAATTATTTTTAATTGAAAGGGAAAATTACACATTTGCATTTACAGAGACACTCCAACGAATTGCAAAAGAGTCTTATTATGATTCCAATTAGACTATGTGAACTTTGATTTCTATTTAAATCTGTTATTGAGCAATTATATTTGTTTTTGTTAAATATTTTGTTTAAAATAGTACGTACCATAATTGTTTGTTTCTCGAAAGCAGGGGCAAACTGTTTCAGTTTTATGTTCTAGAGTATCCATTATATATGCACGTTAACATCTGTTTTGGTATAGTGTTTTCATAAGTTTATATCAGTCATATTGCTGTGGAATGTCACAATCATTATATTGTGATAATTTTATATTATCATGGTTTAATATTACATCATTTTATCAGATGTTCATGTCAATGGGTCAAGGGTTATATTCTGTAAACATTTTGTAGAATCATTTGGTACTTGCAGTTATTATGTGTATTGCATTTGTTTAATAGACTTATTTGCGTATACTATAGAATTTTTTAATGAAAATCATGCATAACTTATATGTTATGCTGCAAATAGAATAATCAGTGTACATTACACATGCAATTAAATAACTGCATATTTGTACTTTAATATTATTGATTTCTTTGTAATTTTATTCATTTATTTATTGTAAAAAAATATGATATTGTCCTTTTGTAGCCACATTCATATATGTGAGTATTCTTTAGAGAAGTTGGGAGCATTAGAGAAATTTAATGTTAAATATATTATAAAAATATGTATTTTTATTTTGTTAGTAATATTTAAAAATGTTGGTTACAGGTTGCAAAATGCGCAATTAAAGTAGAGTTGGTAAATGATAGTTTTACTGAATTAAAAGGTGAGATTGCTGGGCCACCAGACACACCATATGAGGGAGGTAATTTTGTACTCGAGATTAAAGTTCCCGAGACATATCCCTTCAATCCTCCTAAAGTAAGCACTTTGTAAGTCAATATGATTAATGTATGTTAATGAAGCATCAATTTTATACTGCTTAAGATTAAGGCAGATTAATATAACCTAAAGCATGACAAAGCATTTTTTGAGATATAGTTTATAGTATGAATTCAGGTCTCTTTATTTATTATACTTAAAAATATTTTATGATTAATTGCTAAATATTTAAATATTTAGTTATTTATATACCATATTCATATGATGATTTCATGTAATATTTGTTTTTTCTAGGTAAGATTTATAACAAAAATATGGCACCCTAATATATCTTCTGTAACAGGTGCTATTTGTTTGGATATATTAAAGGATCAATGGTACATAATTGTATAATATATGTTACACTGTAATGTTGTGACCTTATAATAGTAAATATCTTTATAAATAATAATTTTTTAGGGCTGCTGCTATGACTTTGCGTACAGTTCTGTTGTCATTACAAGCGTTACTATCTGCGGCAGAGCCAGATGATCCACAGGATGCAGTAGTAGCTAAACAATATAAAGAATATCCAGAAATGTTCCGTCAAACTGCTAAGCATTGGACATTTGTGTATGCTGGTGGTAAGTATACAGGTGCTTTTCAATTTGTTCTATCTTTGTATAAATGTTGACAAATTTACAGGACCAGCAAAGATGCCCGATTTAGATGATAAAATCAGGCGACTAACAGATATGGGAATCGAGGAACACAATGCAAGAGTTGCTTTGTCTTCATATAATTGGGATTTGGAACGTGCCACTGAGCAGCTCTTCAGTTAGTGATAACTTTATAGTTAATCTGTCATAAACAAGCACTGCTCATTTTGTCATTCTTCTTCTGTACTACTACATCCAAGTATTGATACCATAGCAGTTTCATAATCAAATTCAGCACTTGTAATGACAATATTTCAATGGGAAGAAATATTTGCAAAAAATTCATTTAATATCCTTAAATAATACTCATTTATTTAACTTGTAAAATAGGCATGAAGAAACAGTAACTAATAAAATCTGTTAAGTCCAACTGTTAGCCACATTTTAAAAAAGAACTTTATAAAAAAAGATTAGTTTTCATCTTATGTTTATCGAAAGTTTAATAATGTTATTTAAACGATTAAATTTTTCTGGGAAAGAAAGAAAACAAAAAGAGTAGTTTTATGTGTTGAAGATTCATTAAATTTTTTGTACAAATCATTTTATCATTTTTAAATTTCTCATTAGCCTTTCCTCTTATCTCATGAAATTATATTCTATCGATTGAGTCGCTGATTATTTCATATTTGAATAATTGAATTTTACATGGTACAGTATTTACTATACACTCTTATTGTCAGAGCAATTCCTGCGTTTTATGCTCTGTTATATCAATACAAATGCGATCATTCTGTACTTCCTGTATGTTCTTAAAGCCATAAGGATCTGCCCTTAGATCTAATTGTACATTATTGAAATAGACAAGAACACTTGTTAGCGTTAAATGGTATCTGTAAAAAGAATCAAGCATGAATGCTGTGTTGTTAATATTTAAATTTTGTACATTTTCGGTAATGGAGTGTATTTCAATGTTTTATAATTTACTGTGTCGTTTATGTATACGTTAATATACACATGACTTCCTATATTCAAAATTGGAAATTTACATTCCACATTTAGAGAACAAATCGCATTTATACATAATTAAGGGTAATGTTGCAAATACATTTGATTATCACATAGTGATATTAAATTGAATAGCAGTAATACATATTAAAGAAATATGGTAAATCAATTTAACATTTTCAGTTATGGAAATTCAAACAACAATTTTGCATTTAAAATAGTTATTGAAATTTGTAAAATTGTATCATTTCTGATAAAGTGTTGATTTATAAATACTATAAAAAGAAATTAATTATCTATGAAAACAGTAATAAGAGAGTAATACATGCAGAATACATTTCAGACTTGTTTAAGATATTACTTGTATAGCATTACATATGTTATCCCATACATAATACATAGATATTTCTTTTCAGTATAAGTAAGGTATATCATATCTCTGGCAGTACTGAAATAGGGATTGTTCAACCGTCATTTACATTTTTTAGTAATTTATATGGAGGCTGTGTTAAAGGCGTGTTACTAGATTATAGTAAAAGTTGTTTGGTTCATTTGATTTAGCATTGCCAAGTTAAAAAATTAAGTGTACATGGATTAATTTATAAAAGAATTGGATACAATATGTTTAAACATTTTAAATGTAATTAAATATTTCAAAAATATTAATAAATAACTTTTTTCAGTAGTAGTATCGAAAATGTTTATACAAAAGTTCCCTTACAACATACAATTGATTTTATTTATATAAATATTTCGATATAATTTTAGGACTATTATCCGTTATATTTGTTCATACTTATTAACATATACTTATGCTTATTCTTACTATTCTAATTTAGAATATTGGTCGGAATGATTATTCAATCGTTTACATTTTTTAAAAAAATATAGTATTTATGTTATATCAAATATTCGTTGTGTATACGTGTAATATTAAAAATATAATACATACATATAGTATTTAGCTAAGTAATGGTAACTTTTAAATTATTGTTTAAAATTATTTTTTTAGTTCAAATACTTATGTAGAGAACTTTTGCATTGTCAACAATAAAGAAGAAATTTTTACTTGGTTTATAGTAAATGTGTTTTATATTATTTACATATGGTTTTATCACATACTATCGTGTAGAAAGATATTGTTCAGACTTGAAAAAAAGAAATGCAATATTGGCAGTTGTCATACATTTCTTACGTTATAGGCTTATGCTATAAATGCAAAAGACACTTCAAACGTGGATCAAACAATACAGAGTATTGTATATGTTTTTATACTATTGAGTTATTTTTATAATAATCTATATTTTATTCCTAACCGTGACTGTATATTCTCACTTTTTTCGAGGAAAGCGTTGCTAAAAATAAGTTAGTATTAACGTCGACTGCACACATATCTATTACAGGATCAGACACAGGGAGACTATTTACTTGTTTCCCAGTAGATGTACTCCATAACGATATACTGCTCGTAGATTCTTGGTGCGCAGCAACTAATGTGTCATTCTCAATATTAATGTAACAAGGTCGAGACATTAGCTGTTGAGAATTACCAGCATGAAATGTATGCACAACGTTACAAATGGTTGTTTCATCGTTAGCTTTTTCTATAGTACATACTATATGCCTCGCGTGAGGCTGCCTGGCATTTGGACGGGAAGATATTAAAGCATGTTTGTTTTTCTCGTCATAACATACAGATACAAATGGACCTTCAAGAAATATTTGTTTAGGTATATACTTAGAGTCTTTCTGTTCATAAGCATAACATGTGTTTAAACGACAGGCAATAAAGCCTCCTCGACTAATGCCGCTACCAGGATTAGAAGGTACCGTCGCTAGAGAAGCAACTGGTGATCTATCGCCTGGACTTTCCAGAGTTTCAACTGCACTAGAGGTTTGTCTAATATCAAACTGTGTAATAGATCCATTCTGTGCACCTGCGAAAAATATATTTGGATTGTCGCCAGACCAGCAGCAACTCCACAATGGAAAGTCCGTTTGATAAGTGTGCATAATGATGTGGTTCTGGATATCCATCAGTTTTGCACATTTATCAAAACCAACGCTAAGTAAGAGAGACTGTTGAGACATATTGAAGGCAACATCTCTTATAGCTTGAGAATGCAAAAAAATAAATTGACGTGGTTGGAACTTATCCGAGTCGATCTTTTTAATACCGTAACCGGAAAATAATGTATTCGTGGATTTTTGAGATACAACTAGAAATCCGTACCATGGATTATAATCTAACACGCGGCAACCACCATCTTTACATATTTCTATAGATCGATCTAAATGGAATTTCTTAGTCATATGTTTGGAAATATTTTGACAGGAATGAATACTTATTTCTGATTGTTGATTTTCTAGTTCAGATATACGAGTTTGCATACTAGCAACTTGTTGCTCAAATAACCTTTGCCTAAGAGCATATTTTGATAACTTCATTTCTATACTATTTTTCTCAGCTGTAACACTGTTTAATTGTTCTTTCAGTTTATCTAATTCACTAGTATCAATTGATGTCAATTTCTTAGCATATAACATCCTAATATCTTTCACTACAGCTTTTCTATTACATTGGGGACAACGGCGATTTGCACTGGTACAGGAAGTTTGTAACCACCTTAAAATACAACTGTATCCAAACAAATGTCCACAACGTAAGCAACACAAACGATGTTCTCCTGAACTAGTCCATAAGTCCATGCATATGGGGCATGATTGATCTGAATCAATTTCAGACTCATCTGTAGTTTCTTCTTTTGGCTTTTTTGCTTTAGACTCATCATTGTCTTCTAAAATATCAAATATTCACAACTGATATTTTGCATTTAATATTATATATATTATATATAAAAAGAATTTACCTTTATCTTCTGTTTGAACTTCAGTCTCTAAATTATTGTCTGCGTTATCATTAGTATCTGATTCATCAGAATGATCTTCTGTACCTTCCATTTGAGGTGTATCTTCACCTATAATATTTTAATAAAATTAACATAAACTGTCATAATTAAGTTGAATGCATAATTCAAATATATCATGTGTGTACAAATGCATATACAAAATATTTGTTATACAACAGATGATTTAAAAAATTTTTATTTTCTATGGTACAAAAATTCATTGAAATATTATAATAAACTTAGTATTTATTTATACATGTGTGTGTACTGTTTATCAAAGTATGATTACATTTCCTTTTATTATGTACAAGTGATATATGTCAGTAAACTAAGTACTTACTATAATCCATAACCTCCATCTTACAAGAATATAAATATTGTGTAAGTTGGATTTCACAAAAATATACTGTACTCTAACGGACTAGACGTTTTCTTTTGAAGGAACACATTCGTATTTTATTTTTTTTTTTGTAAAAGAAATAAAGCACATACAACATGAAGGCTTTTGCATTTAACCGTACTTTCGTTTGACCTTTTTCGAACGAATATATTGTAATAACTCGCTGGAAAGTTTGTGTTTACACTTAATATAACAAACACAATACTTACGACCTTATGTAGCTTCAGTATTTACTTGTTTCTATTAAGTTTTATGTCTTAATTTGATACATTGCCTCGCTAGCTTATTCAGCCGATCATTGTCAAAAAAAGTAGCATGATTTTTATAGTGAATAAAATTGTACAATTTTTTATAATTACCTAAACATAAAATTGTGTTATTTGATGTTACTTTGGAGTAATTCGTACATATTTATGTACATACATTTTGCATTTGTTTTCATTGTCATAAACTATTTACACATTAAATTCAAAATACGTAAATGTTTACATACGCATTCTTGATATCGATCACTTTTTCGATAGCACAGTTTAGGATTCATTTTTATTTTTATAATTGGTAAATAAATATGTACGTGCTTCTATTTTTTGTTATTATAAAATGTAAACAATAAGGAATAAACGTCTTTAGAGGTTATTTAATTTATAACATTCGATCGCCATGAGTGAAATAACAAAATTCAACAAACATCCGTTAATGCCGTTTCCGACTCTGTTAACCAGTTCAATTGTATTGTTATGTTGAAAATAAATATTTTTGAACACCTTTTCCTCAAAATTAATGATTTTTATACTTTTGCAAATCTTTGTCTTTTTTTACTAGAAAAAAATTTGATTATACGATAAATTGAAAACTTTTCATGTCAGTAAAAGAAGAGAAAAATAAATAACTTACAAACGCATAAAAAATTCATTAAATGTTTAAAATTTTGTGTAATTGCAATATAGATTTTTGTTATGATGAGTCATGAATATATAGTATATGCAAATACGAATGAATTTGTAGCTATATTGTATAATATAAAAATAAAAGACGCATGCTTCACATCCTAATTTTAAGAAATTGAACGTTTTCCCGAGTAAGTGTCACATTGGATAAAATTCTACATTTTCCCTTTATTTCAATATCTCTATCAATAAATGAAATTTTTACGTTTTACAGTTTTTACCACCATAAAAATTATACAAAAAAAGAAACACAATTTTGAAAAAGGAAACTGAGAAATCGTTCAACGCTATTTGATACAATACCGATTCTTCACTAAATAAATTGGAGGAAAGGAGTATACGCTGATTACAAGAAAAGTTATTAAGTGAAGTAACGGTGTTGTTCGAAGGTAAAATAATGAAGGTAAAATATTAACTAATTTTTCAAATATTTGAATCATTCGTACTAGTATGCCGTATTTACTTATTTCTTCGTCAAGTTATTGCCTTATTTTCCTTACTTTACGTACCTATTTACTTTAGTTTATTTAACGAACGTATGAAGCGTTAATTGAGTATTCTAAAACATAAATTGTATGTATCGCTTCAGAAGCGGAGACCGTGGAATCCGTCTCGTTCTTCAAATTCACCAACACCTTCCAATGCTCGTGAAATTGATGTCTTCTCTGTGAAGACTAAAAGCTCTCATGACCTGAAGCGTCGTCGTTTGCAACGGAGTAGTTCGAAATCACAGAAAAAAAGCACAGATTACTGTGAATCTCCATTAAAAAGAGACGCTTTCGGTTCACTCGAATCTTTGTTCGACTTAAAGAAGCCTTTGAATTTACCGGAAATATATTCGTTGACGGTCGAATATCATCAAGAGGGATACATCTCTTCGTTCCAGCCAGGAGTTCTCAAGAATACAAAGAATTTTGTAGAATCGTTACCTACGCAACAACTTGAGCCGCACATTCTTGAACGGGTGTGATTTTGGTATTATTTGTATTTAAATTGTAGGGGAGGCTCTCTAACATAAGTTTAACTTGTGTAAAACTGTTTTAAATGACGATTGTAATTTATTTTAATTGCTTCATAGACTTATGAAATCGATGATCACAAAAACAAATCAGAGGAAGTCAAGGAGGAACCAAAGGTCGAATCACCGGAAGTGCATGAAAGTACAACTTTTGTGAGCCCTGTAAACGAAGAACCACCCACGTAAGATACTTTTAATTACTGTACCAGTACTTCATTGATACTGTACTGTTTTGGTACTAAAACGGCTTAATTTTCAGTATGGCTGAAAACGAGGGAGAAATTGTAGAAGAAGTTGATCTAGATGTGGAAGTGGAAGTGGATGTTGAGGAAGAGAAAGAAGTTGAAGCTGCGACTGTAGAAGTTGCTGACGTTGGAGGGCAAGAAATGGAAGCAGGACAGCCTCCCCCATATCCGCTTCCTCCAGGAGTTGCTACAGGTATTATTTTTTATATTTTATTATATTTTATTTTTTATTTTTTACATTAAACTTACTAAAATTATTAATTTTATAAATATCCTTTCCGTTTAGGTGTAATCAAGCCTGGTGGTCGACATGAATCTGTGCTGAGTTCGTATCCTTTAACCGATACCGCTGTAAAAGAAGAAATGATAAAAGCTGATGAACGTTGCCAAGTACTTTACAAAGAGATCGAAGAATTAAAACAAGAAATAATACAGTTGACAGCGGTAATGTATTGAAACCAAAATTGTTAAATTTAAATTTTCTAAGGGAGATTTATCGCATACCGTTGATTTATAGAAAGAGACGCTGACGGAAGATGATACGCTAGCACTCCAAAGGAAGCAGAGTGAAGTTATGATGAAATTAGCAGAGTACGAGGAAATAACGCGAAATCTGCAACGATTATTAGGCTTGAGCGATGTTTCAAGTGCAACTTTTGCTAAAATGTTCGACATGCTACCATACCCCCACGCAAAACCCAGTAAGGTAAATGTTTTTCTATTAAACGATTAAATAAACAACATGGAAAGATAAAACTATTTCATTGCAGGCTATTGTTGATGGAGAAGTAGAAGAAAAAGATCATATACTAGACGTGCTAGCAGAAAGTGATTTGAGATTAAAAGATAAGCGCGAAGATCTCTTTGATCTGCCACAAATAGACTATCCAGAAGACAAGTACGTTATTATACCGTCATTTATACTTCAATATTACATCTTTTACAGCTCTTTCTTGGTTTATTAGACTTCCTAGAGTAATTGTCTGCGGATATACAGAAGATGAGATACCAAAAATCGTTGTGGCAGACAGTAAAAAGAAAGGAAAAACTCTTCAAAATTTAACAGGAAAGTTAACGGAATCATTAACTATGCAAGAAAAATTGGTACATGAAAATGCACAGCTCGAAGGCGGCAAGTAAGTTGTTGCAAGTTTTGTTTTGGACACCTAATATAAGATACGAAAAAATAGACAGTCAAGCAAAACATGTGAAAATCAATCAGTTTCCCTAACAACGTATGCACAGACTTTATCGCTGACAGGAATATGATGGCATAATTCAAGTGATCCCATGTCTCGTTTGACGTCTAGATACAAATTAGAGGAAGCACTGCTGGAGAAGGATAACGCTGTCGAAAGTCTGCAGAGGAAGGTATGCGGGCTACAGGCTGAAATGAGAATAGTTGTGAAGGAAAACACGGAATTGATTCGTCAACTAGCTTGTTTGAATCAACGAATCACCAGTCCTTGTTGCTACCCTTGTCCAGGAGTTCAGTCTGCAGTATCAAGCCCGTGCCCTCCACGTTCCGCTTCATATACCAACACTACCTTACAGCAGGACGACTACTGTCAGTGCAAGTGCTGTCTTCAGTCACAGTTTACTGACACTCTATCACCAATCACCAATACCGTGTGCGGTACATATCTTACGTATGATACTTTTTCCCTAATTCATTTTGGAGTACCAAAAATAAAACTTCACTACTTCTTTTTTAGTGAATCCAGACAATTATAGTGCTTTACCTAGTGGAGGTAAATTGTGTTCATTCATATTTCATACACGATAAAACATTCCTTTGTTATGAGGAAGTGATGCATGTTATTATTTATAGATTCACCTAGACTTACGGGTGGTGCATCGAGAACAGGAGCCTGTATCACAAGTGGTGCTTCCTCGCAAATCGACGAAATGTGTTGTCGAAGTCCAGCAACTGTTAAGACCCCATGTCCTGGGCCTCAACAGCCAAGAGGAATATGTCCAGCAGAACTGGGAAACAAATTAGCAAATTTTGGGAATACCAGCAAGATGATGGTGAGTCTTCAAAAAACTCTGCTTAACTTTTACATGCTTATGAATTGTTCATGATACTTTCAGGAGCAACAGTTAGGCACCATAGAGTGCGAAGTTCGTAATATTCAAGTAGAACTTGCTAACGTGCAACGAGAACGTCAACAATTAGAACAACAACGTAAGCTGTTCAAATGCACAGGACCTTGTGCACCCTGTGGTTGCTGTCCTGCTGCACCTATGACTCCAAGTGCACAGCCTTATGTCCCACCTGCACCAATGTTACCACCTGCTCCTGCGCCCATTTCCAAGGTATATCCGCAAATTAACTTGGTTAATTGAGGCGTGTATGTATATGCGACAAGCTAGTTGTTCAACATATTGCTTGTTATAACATTGCTGTGCTTCAGGGTCGATAGTAACTACTGAATGCAACAATCTTTTACTGAAGCTAAAGAAATATATTTTCATAAGATGCCACAGATGCCACCTGTCCCTTCTTCAACCTGTACCGGTCCTTGCATTAACGCACCTATGGTAAGACCGGACTTCAGAAAGAAGTTAAACACTTATTAAACTGAATATTTGATGGAAAGGGTGCTAGCACGTGTCCCCAGCAACAGTTACGTGATCTTCGCGAACAATATGCACGCCTTCAAGATGATTACAAAAACAAATTATGCGAGGTTTCGTCTTTAAGAACAGATGCAGAAAAATTAAAGCAACAAACACGTGAAGCTACGGAAGAGAAAGAAAAATTAGATATTAAATTAGTGGATGCACAAGAACGCTTAAAGGCTTTGGAAGCTGAGAAAGAGAAATATGAAGGTGATTAATTTGAATAAACAAATCTAGTGGTTGATGATAGCCATTTCATACGTTTTCCATTTGATTTAATAACAGGTTTCAAAGAGCAAATGGTCGAACAGGAACAAACTTTGATCGTATTTAAGCAACGTTTTAGAGAAGCGCAAGATGAACTCGAAGAATTGCGATCTTTAATTCAAGATCAAGCTAGTCAGCTCGAGGATTATCGCAACAAATATCTACAGGTTACCGTTGTTAATAAATGATATTCTAGTCTTAATATAGATATATATGAAATTAATACTTTAACAGGCGCAACAACAAGTGGAAGAGCAACGCCGACAACTTGACCTTATGGAGATGGATAACGCGCGGATGAATGAGAACGTGACTCTAGAAATTGGCCGAGTTAAAGTAAGTAGTTCATTACATACACGTATTTGTTGATGTATACATATTTTACTATTTTTCGGATAGAATCAATTCCAAGAGAAGCTTGCCGAACTTGCACCATTGCCAGATATTTTGAAACAAACACAAGTAAAGTTGCAAGAAGCACAACAGATGCGTATGGTAGCTGAACGAAATTGCGAAGACCTTTCACGAGAACTTATTGGTTGTAAAGATAAAATTCAAACTTTGCAAAATCAATTAGATGTTCTGCGTACAGAATATCAAGCACTCCAGGTTATAATTTCTTTGTGTTAAGAAAAGTTAACATTTAAGATATACTATATATTTTGTACGTACTGTATCTATTTATAGGATGAAAGAGGTCATGGTTCGGGACGATTCGATGAATTAGAAAGGAAAAATGCTGAATTGCGACATGAAAATGAACGAATGAAAAATACACTCGCTAGATTTGAAGAACATGAAGCTCAATTACAAAAACGCATTGATGATAAAATGCATGAAATTACTCAATTAACAGCAATGCTCGAACAAGTATGTTAGTTTTCTATTTTAGCTAATCATACAGAGGTTTTAGTTTATTTTTTTGCTTAAAAAAGGTTCGAGAAGATTCCGCAAGGCAAGTTGCAAGAACAAAAGAGAGGTGTGAAACTGTAAGAAGATCGATGCAAGGTCAAATTGCGGAAATGGAAAGACAGTTAGCACAGTGCAGAGCTACTGCTAGAGCTGCGCAGAAAGATAGAGATGAAGTAATTGTTTAAAATGATGTTCTACTCACATACTTGAACACGAATCTGGAGCTCATACCTTCCTTTTTAATTTATAGATTAGACAGAAAATGCAAGGTCAAATAAACAATCTCAATGAAGCATTCGAACAAGCTCAAGGTCGAATAAGATCGTTGCAAGGTCACGTGAATTATTTGAAGACGTCTTATAGCAACATATTTAAAGGTCAAGGGGAAGTTCCACCTGGTGTTTTACCCGGAGAAGCTGGACCAGGTTACGACACCTGTGACTGCAATTATTAATATAAAATTAATCGGTGTTTCATTAACGTTGAAATTAAATTGTAATCAACCGTGTGTCCATTCACCGTAGACTCGTATATATTATAACTTAAATATGGTTGACCTAAAATATAAAAAATTGTCTAGTTTCTATACGTAAATAGAACCATCCCATTATAGATAAATTAACGTCTATTAACGTGTAGTAAATGTTACTTTGTACGATACAAAAATCATATGAAACCTCTGTTATCACATGTCACGAAAATTAAATTGTATAAATATAAATGACGTATCTGGTACAACGTAGCAGTTTTTCTTGTCACATATATGTTTTTTATTTTAATAAATCGGTCACGTACTTTTTATATGCAATGAAGTAGAAGAGGTAAATAAGAAAGTTTGATGATAGTGCGCAGATCTTGACTTAAGGAAATTAAGATAATGATCTGTACAAGGAAAAAGCATGTTTGGAGTTACACGAAAATTCACTTAGTTCATGTCCACAGAATGAAGCATATTGAGCATATCGAGGATTGCATCTGAACGCGATCGCACTCTTTCCATTTCCATTCGGAATTCTTCAAGTTGAGATTCAATCCGTCGTGCATATGCATGGCAACATCTATAAATAAAAAATTATAAGAATGTGGTTATGTGAATCTATTTCATAACATTATCAAAAATTCAATTTACTTGTTGTTGCATTGTGTGGAATTTGAACTTGTAGGTTCGGGCGAAGGGCATCGAGAAATCTTAATTTGTGGAGGACGAGGAGTCTCTTTCAGGTGTATATCACTTTTACTTACACCGCTAGTATTACTACGACAATCTCCACATCCTCGTAAGAGATCCATAAGTATACCTCGTACTTTTTTACCACTTAGTCTTCGCTGCCTTGTCTGTTGAAAAATAAAATAAATATTAGAATAAAATACGAAAACGCGTTGAATAAATTTACGATTATTTTTCATTCTTACTTCAGGCGTTTCATCAGATCGTTTGAGCGGAATTAAAGGGTCATCTTCACCATCGTGTAAAGGACTATGCCTACATGTTTGTCGATCAGAATTATTGTGATTATGAATATTATCCAAAGATGATTTACAGGTATAAAAGATGTCTCTAGCATTATTGCAACATTTTGTTGAATGTGAACTACTGTTCGCCATGTTTGGAAGTGAACGTCGACATGTATTGTATTTGCAATTTAGTTCATTTATTTCGGTTGCGGCATTCGTAATACTTTCATGTAAATGTTTATTTGAATCAGATATTAATGAGTTTCTCCCCGAACTCCTTCGAATTCCTTTACTGTGAAGCTTATCTCTAATAAGATTAGGACTATAATCACATTTTTGTTGTTCATGATGTGAGCTACAGTTATACTCTTTATCTATGGATTCTGTGTGGTGTATGCAACAGGAATGTAATTTTTCTTGGGATTTTGAAGATTGATTTTTACATATCGACCAGTCTTTATTATGTTTTACCGAACTGCAATTTTCACAAGAAGGAACACAAGTATTAGTACTCAAAGTATTTTTATCATTTATATCGTTCAATAACAAAGGTGATTTTATTGCGTGTAATGATGAAGAATGATAACATTGAGAAACATTAGACCTATTTAGTCTTAATGGAATCTTTTGTTTTTTATTAGTTGAACACACAAGTGAGCTACCATTAAATCTAGTTTGTGGTGTCTTTTGCCAGCAATGACACGTTCTTTTTTCAGTCGATTCTATAGATACTTCCATATCATCTTCGTTATCACTGGTAGGTTCTTCACTTATTTCTTTTCCCCAAACGCTAATGGTGCCATTTATTTCAGACATTCTAACTTCAAGATTACCTAGTAAATATGGACCACATTCTTGTATACGATTCTTCTCATTATCTGATTTATCCTTTGATGATTCTTCTGCTTGGATTAGGAAGCTTCTGTTTTTGCTATTTTCATCTTCCCTGTATATGAAGCATTTTACACTATCATCTTGTTCCTTAGTTTCATCTGTTTTAACTTCCACAGATGTAGAACCATCGACACTTTTAATAGAAGCATTTTGCGGTTGTTCTAGATTTAAACTTATATGTTCTCCCGAAAAGTTAAAGTCTGCCTCTATTATGCCACTGTGATTTTTCTTTTCCAATTCTGCAATTGTATGAGGTATTTTAAAAGGTTGCGCAAAAGTAGAAGCACCAAGCATGTCTGTTGCTTTTCGTTTTTTGGAACTCGAAGCTTGAATCGGAGAATTGTATTCTAAATTTAGTAATTGGTCGGTTGAAGTTTCGTTTAATCGTTTTTTCGAATCTTTTACTAATGGACTTTCTGCTTTTGTTTTACCTTGTGTTATGCTGGAAAGTGTTTGCAAGATTCGAGACGAGGTAATAAATGCTCGAGATAATGGATGTGCAACCCTTCTTGGAGTGCCATCCGTGAGTACTATGCTATCATCAGAATTGAGAATTGACGTCACATCTGGTGGTTTCACAGATATAGCTGGGCTAGCAGCACTATCTGTCCAATGATCAATAGAACTTATTGTTGATGCAACACTACTAGTAGATATTTTATTATTTATCTCTCCTGAGCTTGTAGTTGATTTTTGATTGGATGTAGGTTCTGTAGTTTCAGTTTGTACAGAGGCAGCTTTCGTATCGCGCGTTTTATTTTCATTTTCATATTTTGCTAAAGATTTTTTTAAAGCATCCAATTCTTGTTTCATTTTTATGTTTTCCGCCAATGTTTTTTGATAGGCATTTCGTAAAGTATTAAACTGAGCATCTTTTTGATTAAGTTGATTTTTAAGCTGCATCACTTCAAGATTTTCTGCATTTATTCTTACAAAGTTAACATTCTCTGATTCTTCCTGTGCTATTCGAATACTTTTAACACTTTCAATTTTTAGTGAGCAGCTTGTATTACTATTCTCAATTTCTGGTGTATTCATCATTTCAACCTCATTACATGTTTCAGATTTACCTTTTTCTAGATTACTGTGTTTCTGATCAGCTAATTCTTCCACTTGTTCAGTTTTGCATGTCCCATGCATATATTCCTCGTAACTTAACGTACGTAGATTCAAGAGAGTTGGTGTCTGCTGATGACCGTTAACTAGCAAAGATTGATCTATGTTATTATGTCTTGTACCGCTGTCCAAAGCATTTTGATATTTAATATGGTGTATATTAACAGTTACAGAACCGTTTCGTTTTTCTAATCTATCATCATAATTTTGCGCATGTTTCTCATTCTGACTATCAGTGTATGAATTCATTTCACTGTCCCTTCGAAGATGTTTGAACTCATTTTCTGTTATTTTAACATCAGGTTTGTTAGTTTCACCATTTTCTACAACCTGTGTTGAACCATCCATTGAATTAACATCATCATCATTTTCTTCACGCTGCAAGTCCTTAATAGCTTGTTTTGCATAATCCTTAATAGTTTTGTTAGTTACCACTGATTTTAACTGGTCAGTATCATGGTCTAAAAATAAAATAGAGAAGTTAAACCTCTTGAATTTCCTGGTTTAATTTACTATTTTAGAATTTGGTTATTCAAGTTCCCGAAAGACTGTCCTATTTTATTTAATAGTTTTGTTTACAGCAACTAAATAACAGACATATCCTCCAAAATCTGAGCATCCAAATTCTAATAATATAAAAATATTTCTTACTTTCATTTTCTGTGTGATTTTTGCTTGTTACATAATCCTGATCTCTGCTACGTTTTTCCATGGATTTCCTATTCTGTTCTTTTATATCTTTAATGTATTGTTTTACTTTACTTTCCACATGTTGATACTTAAGCTGCACAGATTGTTTTTTTTCTGTCATAGGATACACTACAGCATTTTGTAGACAACAGTTCTGTCTAAAAACATTTATACTATGTCTTTTCTTATTATACAGGGTGTTTCAGAGATACATGTCAATACTTCAGAAGCTGAAACCACACACTAAAATAAGCACAAAATGTCACATCAACATATGTCCTCTATATCTTTCTCTTCGAGTTATGGATGATTAAAGAAAATGTGTGTAGGTGTCAGTCATTCATTCCATTTTTACCTTTGGGACTATTTAAAATTTATTGAATATTCAATGCAAATGAATAATCTGCACAAACTGCAACAAAGGGTATAAAATGGAATTCAGACCAGTCGAGAAACACCTGATATTTTTGAGCCAGTACAAAACTTGATGTTAATTGCAAGGTGTGCGTTGAGACACACTGTGGACATTTTGAACATTTTCTTTAATCATCCATAACTCGATTAGTAAGGTATATAGGACATATGTTGATACAACATTTTTTGCTTATTTTAGTGTGTGGATTCAGCTTCTGAAGTATTGACATGTACTTCTGAAACATCCTGTGTTGCATCGGGATATTGTTCTTAGAACCACTTAAATCTTGTAATGACAAACTTCTTTCTTTATGATGATGTTTCAATCTATTATTCAAGACAAAATCATCAGATGCCCTATCAAAACATTCTTGATCATACTCAGTTTCAACATCCTCGTCGTCATCATTAGGCAATCTTAAAGGATTTACATCCTCCTCATCCTCTTCATCATCCTCTTCCTCATCTTCCAACATTATATTTTCATGTTCATTTTCAAGGTCCATTTCATCCATATCTACAATTGATAACAATAATCAACATATGGAATACAGCTTTATCATAGAATAAATTTTTGTCTTCTACTTACCTTCGCTATCTGCGTATTCTTCTTCATCTTCCTCATTGTAAGGATGTGTACTTTCCTCCCCTGAAGATAATACATATACACTACCTCCCCCTTGATCATCACTAGGATAAGGACTTCTACTGTGATCTTCCTCCATAGGTATCCTTTCTTGATGTTTTAAAACATTCATGTCTGAATCATCGCGCCTTGAAGGGCTTGAGACACTGATATAGGTCGGCATTTCTTCGTCCTCCAACATAGGTTGTTCTGTTCCATTGTTTAACATGCTTGTATCACTTTTCGATTGTTCATTCGTTTGATTTCCCGCATTCATTTCTGCTTCGGTTTCCTCCGACGTGTGTCCATTTTCGTCCGACATTATGGAAGTTCACACTAAATATGCGAAATATTACGATTATGTGGAACACTACTGTACGAAAGATTTAAAACTCATACGAATCCCTCTTTAATATTTTCTATTCGGTTCCTTGGACATTTAGCACGTACGATCGCACTTTTTCGACGACCGCCATTACAGTTGCCGCTGATGGCACCTGCAGCAGGGCACGTTCACACACTCTGCATTTTTACTAACTAAACACTCTCCATTCATTACGTATTCACTGAAACGTATCAACAATTCTTTCCTACTACTCTGTGCAACAAATTTCGCATCTGAAGCAACAATCGCTAGATTTAACAGCGCAATCTCTGCGTCGCAATTAAATACATAATTATTGCGAGATTAATGACCCGCGAGTTACAGGGGTGTATTTCGTACTGTGTATGAAGGGTACTTAATCAAAATTTGGTTTTATACAGCGAATATGTATGTAAAATACTGTTTCCTTGGCTCCCCGATAAGATTAATATATTTGTAATTTGTATTCTGTGTTCGATTAAAAAGTTTTTCAATTTTTACGTGTTGATAGATTCTAATGAAACGTTGTTAATTATTACAAGTAAATTATGTTCTCACAGGACGGTCTCAAAATATAAACAAAAAATATTCCAAGTGATTTCCTTTTTCAAAAAGCTAAATAGGGAAATTAAAATTTTGGCGCGTACGCATCGTACACTACTGGCTACCTGAACAGAGGGAACGTGGAATCGGATTGTCACTCACGTTGTTTCTATGCGCGCGGTGAACGATTGTTTTCTGCAACTGAATGCTGATAGCTGATAATATTGTCTAACGACATATTTAGGAAAATAGAAAAAAAATGTCTTCCGAAAATAGTGGAATTCCCGTGACCATTGAATTCGGGTAACATCATAACGCGCACATAACCCAACTTTTCTTATAGACGCATCGTGCCTAATAAATCATCTGATAAATAATTTCAGGGGTGGGGCGGAACTACTTTTCGATAAGAAGAAAAGACACGAGGTGAACTTACCAGGGGATGAATGTAAGTCTGATTCGATTCCCTTCGATCAAACCTGTTAAATCGTCGCGTGAAACTTTCCAGGGACGATAGAGAGGTTGCTTTTTTGGATAAGAGATAACCTCTTGAAAGAGCGGCCGGAACTTTTTTTACAAGGAGATACTGTGTAAGTTGACTAGTTTCTTTGATAACTGCACACTGTCGCCGAGAACATTTTAATTAACAGCTCATTACGTTTCACCAAGAAGCTATGTTGTTTGATACGTGAAAACTTTATATGCGCGTAGCACCATAAACACAATACAGTATGTTGTTCGCTAATTTGCACTTGCCAATTCGACTGACACGCAAAATCAAGATGGCCACGGTAAGTATTGCTGTCCTCGTGTAGATGGCAGCACGGTTCAGTTTAAACCGTGGAACGTAGATTGTGTGAAGGTTTAAAAATTGTTAGTCATAAATGTTTTGAATAATGACATAAATTAAAATACGTAGATTCATTAAAAAATTATACATTTCATTATAATGGTTTTATGTGTATAGGCGGCCAGGGATTTTGGTTCTCGTGAATGACACTGATTGGGAGCTGCTGGTAAGTGTAGTATCATTTTATGTTGCAATTTTATAACTTCTTTTTTAATGTCTCATATAATTGGCATAGTAATGTATCATTTAAGATAATTACATTCGCAGAAAGTAAATTAATATTTTATGTACAGCGTGTCTCTTTATAATTTTTCTAAAATAAAATACAATAGTGCCCTCTTTAGCGTTCATAGTCTGGAATCAGATCTAGACATTTATTGGAGCAATTTATTTCGAAGTAGTTCAACTGAACGAAGAAAATGTAATAAACATATTTGACGCTTGAAGCTCACATCGCGAAATCAGTTTTCAAATATGCAATTTTTAAATCTAAAGTAGCTTCTGAAATCCTTCAGTTAATGCCTCGTGCATTTACTCGAAGGTATTCAAGGCGCGCGCGTTTCGCTCCATCCTCCGAAAGGCAATAACGCGTTCAGCGTAATCGAGGGACGCATCTGTGCGCGACATCTGACAAACGTCCAGAGAAAGTATCTCATCGTCGGCTTTTTGCGAGCCGCATAATCGACCTACGGTGTAGTTGCCATAACGCCCCGGCTACTGAGGGTGGAAAATGAAAGAACGACCGCGGCCGCGGTCGTGAAAGGGCGCAAATGACCCGAAGCCTCACCACACCCACGACGAAATTATCATTTTAAATTTGTAAATGTACAAAACGCGGCCGCTATTAGGATCTGCTTCCCGAAGCACCCTCGAGGAGAAAGTGCCTCGAGGAGCCGCGGAGAGCAGCGGGAAAGATGATGGCTTTGGCCATTATTATGATAATACCAACGTTTCCCGAAGCTCTTCTCGTATGCCTCGAACCGTCACGGCTCCTTGTCCTTTCTTCTTTTCTCCCCTTCTCGCGATACACGAGCCCCCTTGTCCTTTTCTCCGCTGCGTTTCCGTCTGCTTCGCGTCTTATTCCCTCGTGCTCTGCTTTCGTCGTTCTCCACTCGTAAATTAAAAGGGAGAGCGACGTTTCAACCACGAGCTCGCATATTTTTCTCTCCACAGTGTCCCTTGTTCGTGTAGCTCTTCCGTGATTCGACAAATTTGTCGTGCGGGATGAAATTAAAGGGGATGGGTCGATGTACGCTTTCTGGGTCTCCAGCGAGGACTTTGTGTAATCCTTTCTGTAGGAAACTTTCATTTACTTCGAATGACGATCGAATTCACTGCTTTCTAAATCTCGAGACTATTAATAACTGAGGCATTGAGAGTAACAACGGATTAAGCCCAGAACTCTAAAAAATAGAAAAAGTAGGTAATCTAAAATATAGGGTTTCTTTGTAATAAATTAATGCTACTAGCTCAATTTCGGAAGAAATGTGGCTTAGTCCACTTCTGCACTCAATGCCTCAACTATATTTTGACTATACTCATTACATATTCGCACACATCTTCAGCGAATATTTGAATCCTGAATAAAGAAGTTAATATCCGTGTACTGAACCCGCTTCAACAGTTGTATTGGATAAAGGTGTTATCAAAATTTCTAGGGCGAAGGGGCTTACAAATTGCGTCCCAGTGACACGATACTATTCATATCCACTTTGCACGGAGGCTAGACGCAAGAGTGGAAAGATAGAGAGCGCAATGGCGACGATCAATGAAGAGGAATCGGCTCCGGCGTGATCCCATTTCGACTTCTTCGGGGAAAGTAAATGCCTTCCCCCAGGCTTTTGTATATGAGGCGCGTGTACACGTGCACGACGTCAGAGAATAAAACGTTCATTCGCACGACGTACGTCTGGGCTGTTCCTCGTAACGACCATAATATTACGGCTGACACTTTGGCCGTTTTCCAAGGATCCCCCGTATTATTGTTCCTCTCTTCTTCACTTCCTTGTCTTTTCCTGCTACATACTCAATGGGCCATATCCTGCCCCCCATTTTGCCCCATGCCAACTCGTCTGTGTTGGTACATAACTCTTACGATTTTCGCGCTTGTATACAGCTTTGCATAAATTACCTCATAATTAACATGGAGAAGGAGAGCAAGAGAAGGAGAAAGACAATGTTGCAACTTCGCGAAAGTCATGGTCGGTATAATTCAATTCTCCGTAAGAACACAAAGGTTGGTGTGCATTTCGCAAAATTTTGGCTTCTCGATCTCCAATAAAAACGAAATTAACTTCAGGTAATTGCGTCGGAAAATTGGTTATAATGCAACGGGGATTGCACGCGTCGTGATCAGACTCGTTGAAATTTAGCTGTTCGCTGGTGTAAGTCTATTAAGGTAACGATTGCGCTCGGAGCTCGTCGAGGAAAATCTTTTCAGGAAAAAATGAGAAAACTTCCGCGGAACTTCTGTATAATTAATTACCATGGGCAGTTCTTTACCGTGCACGATAAAGATCGTATCGAAGGTCCCTCAACTTCTGTTAAAGTTAATCAACTTCGTTCCGCGATTCTTCCTTTCCCCATCGATCGTCTTCCGCGCTGCAAAACATCCCCATCCTGCACTCTGGTTAATATGATCTGTCCGCGATGACATTGTTGTGCTCCAGATTTCGTGATATCGAATCCAATCGGCTTCAATAGGGGATCTATTAAGGCGATCCTTTAATGTACGATGAAGCATCGAGAAACAACGATACCGATTAATTATATTTACCAAGGATGAGGGAATTGAATTAAGATTACGTAAGGGAGTGACATCTGTGAACAAGCAACCATTTCTTTATTCGTTATTCCTTTTATCATACTATACGAAAAATGGAAGAAGAATAAGAGAATTAAATTAGAAATTCTATAAGTGAATATACATGGTTATACAAGGTTTACCCATTATTCAAATATGTACGAAATATCTGCGGTAAGTCAATGTTTATTAAACAATTTTAGGAATATGGAAATATAAACTGATGGCTCTATTTTATTTTCAAACCCATTAGTACCGAAAACCAGGAGAGAAGCCTTACCACTTGCGCTGAAATATAAAAAGCCCTAGCAGTATTAACCGTCATAAATTTGTGTAATGCAATGTACACAGAGGCTTGTAGCATTTATTTGCATTATTTCATCGAAATTCGCATATATCTACATTTGGTGCAGAAATACAATGCATTTTGGAGGTGAAGCGCTTATAGATGCGTAACGCATTCCTCCCCCATGAACCTGAGTGTCCCGATCGCTAATGGTTCGGCGGGGTTGGACGGTCCAGTGATTAATTGTGTCAGCTATGATTACATTATAGAGGACGCAGATCCGCTATATTATATACGATCGTTGGACGCGTATATCTCGCGACTGGTTTGCTGCATGCGTGTCGAACGCAGTTGTGCGTATTGGACCCTAGACATGTACGTATCTAGAAGGATTCGCCAGTCTGTAACTAACTGGACAGATCGGAGAATTGTTTCGGGGAAACGTTCGACGACATCGTCGATCTAGAATTGCAAAGTGTGCATGCATATTACAGCAGAGGCGAGAGGACCGAGAGTCACGTTGGCGTATCTCAATTTTCCCGAGGGTATTGAAAATTTGATGGCTTGCATCCTGTTTCTATTTGGATAATTAAAGCGCATTCAATTACCAAGGATAACGAATTCGAATTCCTAATTCATTGTTTGTTTGTCTTCTGACCACGACGATTCGCTGTGGTAAATATCGAATTTTACACGACTCTGGGTAAAGGAATAGAGGCTGTTTTATTTGCTTTAATATGCAATATGACATGATCATTGTTTTAGGTAAGTGAGCAGCAAGTCTATCAATGTCGTCCATTGTTTCTACTTTTCGTTCTTTTGCTGATAAAACTTACCTAAACACTAACGTTAATTTTATTCACTTTTAAGCATAAGTTCTAATGTATCTTTAGTTTCTGGAACCTCACAATTAAAGTATGGGAATATACAGTTTTAGGCTGTTTACTTCCTGAAGTATTTGACATTTTAAGCATTTAGGTATTGGGACATTTACCTTACCAGAGAAAGCAAAATTGAAAGCGACACACTCCTTTGGCAGTCTGCCACAAAATGATCCACACAATTCTTTCAAACATTAGCAGAGCATCGAATCAGAAGAGGACCATTCCGAAGACGTTCATAATTACCTGAACTACTTTCACAAGTAAAGTAAAAAAGTCTTGGAGAGACGCTGGTTCTTAATAACAAATCGGCATCAGCTCGCTTCGAACTTTAAAAACGAGGGTAACGAGACGAAGAAGCAATTACAGACAGAACGAAGGTTCAACGTCAATCTATTCACTCTGACTCCTCCCGTTAATGGTTTAATTTCCTGAAGTCGGGGCAAGACTTTCCGCGGAATTTTCGAAATTTCTCGATACCTGGCACGCTCGGCTCGGTATCTCTTTATCCGGTCGAAGAAAATTAGGAAGGAGCACGGAATCCCATCGAAATTAGGCTCGCCGAGGGAGTCGGATACCCGGGGAGATGAAATCGACCAGCGCAGTATCGTCGGGAATTAAAGTTTCGCGTCGCCGCTAACGGTTGTTTCACTTTGAAACGTAGGTATAATTTCTGTTATCTTCGGGTGGCGGGGCGCTCGCCTCGCTGCGCCACGAAATATAAAATAATAAAGGCCAGGACCGCGGAACGGAGCGACCGAGAACTTTGGCTATTACAATGAAACAGTTCCGTGCAAACGCGCCTTCAACTTTTAACGGCTCGTCCCTGTTCCTTTTGTACGGCACCCGCCGCTTCTCTCATTTGCCCTCGCTATCGCGAATTTATTTCACCCGCCCCAAAGCCGCGGTATTCAATTGTATTATTAGGAAGGGGGATCGACGAAACGAAGAAGCAAGAAACGATTGGCCCAGAAGTATCTGCATCGGCTCGTAACGAGATCTAGATACTTGCCAACTTTTTTAACTTTACTCTCGCTCTTCCTTTTTTTTTTTCGGCGGCTGGAAATTACTAAGTGCTTCGCGGCATAATTACATTCACCCTGTTCCCTCGTGAGCATCATATTTATTTCAGTTTACCGCCGTCTCCCCATTAGGGTACTAATCCACTTAATTTCTTTCCACCTGCCACAGGGCGCCGCTCTGTTTTTTGTATTTCGATGCCTCCGCGCGGCTACATTGCAATTAACTCTTCACCGACTAAACCCACAAAATCCTGTACCGTTTTATCGCCTCGCGGAATAACGCTGCAAATAAGGACGTAATGCTCGAGTGTCGGGCCGAGGTGACCGCACATTTTTAGGGGAGGGAGTTGTCTCTTTAAAACAGCCCCGACCTGTTAAAGCGATTAATTTCACATCGCGTCGCGCGAGAGGAAGCGTGTCAGGACGATAACGCGATGCTCGCCGTTTACGAGTAGCGAATCTGTTATCGATTTCGAGGGGTACGTGACTGTAAGTAGTTCGTGCCTTGCATGGGAAGACGCCAGGGATGAGCGAGAATTTTCGAAGGTCTGGCTACTTTAAAATTGCAAGCTCGTTGCCAACTAAACGATCTCTGATAGCACGTAGGCTCATATTTCCCTTCTGATCAATTCCAGGAGGATCGCCTGGAACACTAGACGCAGATCGACGTCGGAGGATCGAATAAGATTCGTTCTCGAAAACGAACAATCTCGAATAACACCTGCCGTTTGCATTTGGCTCCGCTGCCAGAATCATCTTAAGAGGCAGGGCTCTCGTCGGGCCTATATCGTTTTTTCACTTGGCCAGCCTTGCTTACTCGGCCGTCCTTTATCACCAGTAGCCTCGTGCCCCCTTCCTCCTCTGCTTCTTCTTCCCTCCATCCCTACCTTCGTACTTTTGCTTCGTGCCAATGTCTCCAAGACGCGGCCATCAGCATAAAACGCGCGCGGTTTTATGAGCCGTAGAGAGTAGACGGTTTCGTGTTACGTCTTCCTCAAATGATCCCTCTTGTTCGCCTCCGTTCTACAACCGTTCTCGCCGTTGTATTCACCGACTCTATCGAGAGTTTCGGCAATGGCGTTGTTACTGTTGCCCTTCCTATTCCGTGATTTTCTTTTCAAACGTTGTACACGCGCTTACGTGCCTCGCTCGGGAAACAGGTCTACCGTTTCGTGTTAGATCATTTAGACTGTTGAACGCTTACTAGGTGTACTTTTAACTTTGTTCGCTACGGGAATTGGATCGATAAAGGTAAGGGGGAGGGTTGAATTAAATTGCCGAATATACAGGGTGTTCCGTAATAAGTGGGCCATGCTTTAAGGGCTGACTCAGGATCTAAAAATAATGGAAAAAGTTTCATGTAAATATATGTCCTATTTGACTTTTTTTTTGCGAGATATATGAGATTTCTTTACGAGTCATTTAGTATGTGATTGCCTTCATAGGAGATGCTGGAAATGAATACCTTGCATTTCAACGCATGTTTGGAAACGCCTCGTTATCAATGTGGCTACACTGTCAATACTTTCAATAATTGTTCAATTTTGTTCAATAGTTTCAACAGACTTTGCGTACACTAGGGATTTCAAGCATCCCTGCACGTTTATTTGAATAGTTTTCATTTTTTTTAGGTTCTGAATCACTCCCTATGACATTGCCCACTTATTTCAGAACACCTGTATTGTATTTTCGGGAATTGGTATCTAGAAATTGAGACAGCTGAAAAGACTGAAACTTTGACAATTTAGAAATTAAAATATTTGCATATTTGAATATTTAAAATTTTCACACACACTCCAAAACATTTATTACAATAAATATTCTATTTCTTACTAAGAATTAAACCGATGAGTCACAATTCAGGAGTTAGTACGCATTAAGCAATTCTCCTTCGCGAATTGCCACGTTGAAATGAGACGTCAGTAGAACAGTCTGACGTAAAATCTACTCTCGTTTGTGTGTATGCACGCGCACTGACGAAAGCAGGTCATTATTACAAAGTTACGTCGGCACTCCCGCAATAAAAAGATAATTCCCCCGCGGTGATATAAAAAATTATGCATACAATAATGATAACATGTGACGCTTGTATCCACGCGGTAAATCGTACTTTCATAGGGTTACGAGCACAATATCGCGGGAAATTATTTGACCGGTGGTTTTACGGGAGTCACTTCCCCGTATAAAGGGATCCCTGACACATCGCGCGTAAACTCGGCTTAATTTCGTCCATAAAGGGCAGCGTTTATGCCGAGACCGCAGGGTGACCTTGTTTCCCGCTCGCGGCTTGTTACAGAACCAGCAAAAAATACGTTCTTTCATAAAGCTTTATAAGATCCGTGGCCCGATTCCGAACAATATCTCCCTCTGACCGTTGAAAGTTTTGTTCCGCCTCCGTGGGGAAGCTTTTTGAAAAGGGAGTATCGCTGGGAGCTGAGGAAACCATCCGTCTTATTAAGAGCATTGTGTTTACGAAGCCTCATTTGGAGCGGTAGGAAAAGACGTCGCCCGATGGAAGTAACGATTCACCTGTACGCGCAGCCACGAGGAATCGTTGGGGTTCACCGGCGCGGAAGAAAAAGTAGAATAGCCTTGGATGAGAAGGGGCGAGGGAGGATGAAGAGGAGAAGAAGAAAAAGGAGAATTTCTTCCCCCAATATCTTTCGATCTCCCGTCGAATGCACAACCCTGCCAAATTGGAAGGAATATACTCTTCCCTTGTGAAACCACGCCGAACCCGAGAGGGTAGGGATAGAGTGAAGAGGGATGGACAGGGGTGGCCAGAGAGGAGGCTGGATTGCACAATGCACGAGATTTCGTCCAGTCCATCGGGAGTCCCATCGCGTCCCCATAGGCAGCTATTAGGGCGTGGGTCTCTGTGGGAGGGATTCCTACAGGATGCCTGGATAGATGGATGGTTTGGAAAGCTGAGAAGGGATGAGGTAGGTGGATAATTTGTCCAGCATCCTCACCCTCTCTGGCTGTCTCCTTGCCCGTTCGTCCACCTCTGGCCTTCGTCTCGCTTTCGTAGATAGCTACGAGGACTAGACAACTCTGCGCCGCTGACCCGAATCTCAACTAGGTGTTCATGTCTATTTTAGTTGTCCACTGTACGGGACACGGGATTCGGACTATGTACACATGACACTTCTCTTGGATGTCTGATACAAATTTCAAACGGTGGCTTCGGTACAAGCTCGAGCACAGTTATATGAATTTGTGAATTCAAATAGAAGAAGAGGAGACGTGGATTATTTGTAGACTGATGTGCAATATTTCTTAAATGAAGTTCCTCAGTCTGACAAATATTGCGAGTGTTCTAAGAACTTTACGAAACTTTTTCAAATTTGATGGTGATGTTTTAGAGAACTCCGACAGAATCCACGAAACGAACAATAAGATGTCTGTTTTTACTTGGGAAGATCTTCGATATTGTCTCCCTATAAGCTTATGACTTGGAATCAGTTAAAGAATGTAAAAATCTCGTTTCGAAGGTTAGTTTACAAAGTAGGAACCTGAATTTCTTTTTTTAAAGGCGACTAACAATAAGTAGAATGAAAGAATAGTTTCAAGAAATTATAAGTATTCCGTATAATTTATATCTAGATAATACTGTATGTATGTTCTAACAGAATCTTGGAATTTAAAATGGTTTAATTCTATCTTTTATTATACTTACGATAACTTGACTAACCATGACTGCAACTACTTATGATAGCCTGACCAATCACAATCACCTTCTACTTGGTAGTCTGACCAGCCATAATTAGCTTCTACTTGGTAGTCTGACCAGTCGCGATCAACTTCTACTTGATAGTCTTATCAGCCACCATCAGCTTCTACTTCAACGATTTCTATTAACAATAAAGTATTTCACCACGCTCTATTAACATTCTATAAGTCTAAACTTCTAAGGAGGGCGAATTTAAAAAAAATAAATTTCAAGATGTAAAGCAGTGTAGTATATTTGCTTTCGCCGTTGGAAAGTGGCTATTTTAAATAAACTGTCATTTCGAAGTAAAGTAGCGGTAAGGGCTTTTCACAAAGGTTTATGGAGAAGAGAATTAGGAGAAGAGGAATGGGAACGAAAAAGCAAGTTACGGCAAAGGCCATCAAGCTGACTTCTTACTTTGGTAATACCTCTCTAGTGCCTGGTTTCATATAACTGCGTCACCCGCGATGTTTCTGCCACGGGGTTGCTGTACTCGTGCCGTGGGGGGCGGTAAATGATACTAAAGAGAGAAAGAAAGAGAGAGGTCGGACGAGAGAGTGAAGTAGAGAGACTATCTAGCAATTTGTATGTACAGTAAGCCTCTGTAATTGCCAGACCACCTATCTACCCCCGTGAACGCGTAGCGACCCCCTCGGTGTTTCTACTCTCTCGCGATTTACATATTATAATTTATAGGTCAAAGATATCGGCTTGGGAGGGATGCTGTCGACGTTGCTTTATCCTCTGGAGAGATGCGAGCGTGACAACGCGATTTTCGACGATAATTGTGTTTTAATAACGGCTCGTTCGAAAAGTTCAGATACCGCGGCAATAAATTCATGGTTATTCCGACTTTTGCCCATTCGTATTTTAAAATTTACACCGACCGATATTTATATCAAAGCCACGAGACTCGGCATGTAGCGTTTTATATCACCATAGACGTTTTATCAGGAAAAATGAAAATTTCGGTCAGGTTAATTGGAGCACCGGGACATGTACATTAATAACGAAGGTAAATGTTCTTCGTTTAATGTAGAGCCGGCATGATACGAATGGTGTTCCGACAGTGAAACACGTTGCAGCTCGGTGATAAAATCTAAGTGTTTAAGAAACGACGGAGCGAATGAAGATGTACGAGCTGAGGGTATTAGGATATGGAGAGGGAGAAGGGTAGTTTTCACCGAGGGGTAACTAAAACGTACTTAGCTGCAGGGGTTAAAAGGTGGAGAGTCATCGCGTGATCGTGGAACGTTATCCTAAAGCACATAACCCAGCCACCGTGGAAACAATCCGAGGGAAGGAAGGAAGGGTCCGTTTTCCTCGTGGGCAATGGGGAGGCAGGAGGGTGGTGGAAGAAGTCGAAGGATCAAACCACCCCTCAGTGTTACGGGGGACCGCGATGATTCCCCATTTAGATATAGTTACATTTAATTTTCCAATGTCTTGTGGACACGCGATCGCAAATGAATTGATCATCGCCCTAAGTACCTTCGACAGAAACTTCTTATCTGAAATTGTTCCCTTGTTCTTTCCTGCGGTCGCGAGACCGCGACACCGCGCTCGAGCAAAGTGGATAATTTAAGAATATTCTTTACGGGATAATGTTCCTAAGTAGATATTGAATGTAATAGCGGGATGATGGCTTCAGCAATCTCGCCGGGTCAATCTCTGTTAATTAACACTTAATGGGGGGTGTATTTCACCGTCAAGTATTAGATATTAATAACCCCGTTGGAGGGGTGCAATTGTCGGTGGAGAAGTTTTGGCACGAGTTACGGCTTAACGGCGTAACTACGTCGTTGCTAACGGCCCTGCGCCATCATGTGGGATCTTTATTGCGATTTTTATTTATCCTGTATGATTTCTAGACGAACAAGTCCCTTAGTCAAGCTTAACAAACACAGAGGCATGCAAGTTTTCTATATTAACGACAATGGTAAATAAATGAATACAATTCGTAAAATCATGTACGAGGTATTTCATTTAAAAAAACAAAAAGACGAGAAACATAAAAAGAGACAAATTTATACGGGAGAATAATTTAGTTGTACAAGTATAACAGAGCTGGAAATTACGATAAATGGCGAGAAAAAGGGAATGAAACGGTGTACGCGTGCAATTCTGCAGAAACACGGGCATGAAATTCCGCAGAGCAACCTGGGAATGGAAACTTATTATTCCTTTGAATTGAGCCCGCACGGAATTCATATGGCGCACCGCGGAAGTGCTGAGAAATATTAAGGAGCTCACGTGTATAAGCAGCGCCCGATCGTACGTGTATTCGCGTACGTGTGAAAGAATATGTGCTGAGGAAAGGTTTTATCCAACCCGAAGAAATCGATCATTCGGCGCATGGACGTCATATTATTCGAAGATTGTGACGGACTCTTTTGTCAGGACGCGGCGCGGGGGCGTCTACAGAATCGCAAGTAGAGTAATAACAAAACGTACGAGGATCTCATTTCGATACTATTTCTTAAATTGATTTGAGATCGTGCTTGATCGAAACAGAAAATCATAGAGGGGGAAAATGTAAGAATGGTTTATTTTCTTCCAGGAAATTCTATCGAGGAAATTCTCGAATTATTCTGGGGATATCGGAGATATCGGGAAATTTGAAAAGTCATCTCGTAAACAAGAAGCTGGAGGGAACGTCTTCTAGGAAGGGGTCGAAACGTCGTTCTGGATATTCCAGGCATGGGTGTAACATTGAATATGCATTAGCGTCAGTACGTCGATGGTTGCAGTGGTGAAGGAGGGATGAACGAAGTCGACGGTGACTCACATTGTGACCGGAATAAGCAAACTATCCTTTAAGGTCTCTCTCCTCGGGACACGAGACTGCTTCGTGTCCCTTGTCGATGCGACAGCACGACGAAGATCCTCGATTGAATTATCGTAATCACGCGTTTCCTTCGCCGGCCCTTTTCTTCCTTTCAATCTCATTTACGCTTCTCAGGGGGAGATGTTCTTCGTGAGGCGACTACTTGAGAATTACACGAAATCAGTCTCCCTGCCTGGAGCTACAACCGAGGATCCAGTAATTGCTGAAACACAAATTCCTTGGTTGAATTCGCTGCACCTCTCAATACGTAAATTAAACATTCGGATAGTATTGGTTCAATAATTTTCTTCTTTCCTTCGAATTTACTTGGCTCGAAGTGATCCTTACATTTGCTTATAGAAATAAAAAAAAATTAATGAAGAAACTTTATGTACATTTTCTGAATTTATTACCAAAAAATTATATAAACCACGTGTTCTAGTTTTTAATTTTTAAGTTATTGATTAATTCTGTATCAATGTGGATTTGCATATACGGTATAATGTTGCAATAATATTCCCTATAATTAGTGAGGATTCTAATTTTGCAATTATTATTGAAAAATAAGATATTGCGATGTAATTTCAATATCGTAGTTATAAAATTTTCCCTCCATTCAATAGAACTAATTTCAACCTCACAGTGGGTATTTATCTTCCACAGGGATAAAGAAAGGAGCCGTAACCGTAAGTCCTTCACGGATCGATCGTTAATTCGTGTCATCAATAGCGCATAATTAGGATCGCGCGTTGATGGGATGGCAGGGGTAGAATCGGCGGGAGCCAAGATGGGGCGAGGGAGAGGGTGGTCGGAGGGAGCATAAAGGAGTTAAGCCACAACGCATCAGGCTCACACGTGGGCGTGCGTGATAACGAAGCTTACCATCGCGATCGTGCCTCGTGTGTGTGCACGTGCACGTAAACGCGGTCGACAGACGCGTGGATGGTTCTGGGTAGAGCTTCGAAGTTTGATATTACCCTGGCAAGTGTCCATGGCAATCTTATAACTCAAGTGCTCACTACCTATAATGCGTGAAGGGTACCTTAGTGCACGTGCACACACATACATATATAGAATATGCGCGCACGTAACACCGATACTGGAACTGTCCGTGCAGATCGACCTTTTCCCCGTATGGCAACGCGCATTTAGATTGCGCCCCGAGTTCACCGTAATACTTTTGGCAGCTGTACATCCTGACCGTGCCGCGAGTTAAGTTTAAGTTTAATTAACGTGCCACATCGGATTCGTTCGGAATCGGAGCTGCCCTTTAAATTGTCACGGTACTGCCGTGCGCAGTCGGCCCCTCTGTTCACACATGGACAACGGCCCCCGTCGTTGTTCGAAAATTCTCCATGGCCTAAACGAGCTCAGCATTTCATTCTGTTTTGCTGGGGATGAGTTATTACCTAGTCACGATAAATCATTTTTTCCCTGTGAGACGGGGTAACTAGTTTCGAGGTTTACTCGGCGAAAATCGGCTTGTATATGAGAGCTACTTTAGAATTGTGAATTTGAGTTTGTAGGATTCAGTAAGAGAATGGTAAAATATCAATCAGTTTTTAAAATCCGACTTTCTTACTAAATAATCGGTTTATTTTTTTATGTACTCTATTATAGGGTTAAAAATTGTATTTATAATTTTCAAATGCTTTATGTAGCAATTGGACATTTCTAAGCTGCATTGGTTATAATGAATAGAATATTTACAAATAGCAATACCAGGTAATGAGTTGTGAATTAAAAATTGTGTTAAAAACATCTTTTTGTATGTGATACATAAGATTTAAAACATTCATATTCAGCGCCTTCTGTCGAACTTCGGCGCATCATTTTCGCGCATAATTTTCCCGCCTAGCTACCGCGCATACTTTCCGCGCAGAAGTTTCGGACCAAACTATCGCGCATAATTTTTGCGCACTTAAATTAAGATAAAGCATTTTACTTATATTTCATAATAAAGTGAACAAAAGTAAAGCATAATAATTTTCATAAGAGATATAGAATATTAAAAAAAGGCAGATCTACTTATTTATATTGTCCAACAAATATTTTCATAAATTCAAAAGTAAAGTTGGTTGGCGGGTAAAAAGCGCCATTTGCAATTACGTCATTCGCACATTGCTCCTTCACGTTCTTGTCACGTCTTCTGGTGCTCCGCTTCTAAATCTGTTTTTGTTTGCTAAAAGCTTGTGATTCAGTATAAAAGTGTCATCAAAGTGTCAAGGAACATATTTGTGACAAACTACGGTAATTTGTGATTGAAGGAGATGTTGGTGATCCGTAGGGAGTCTTAACGTTGGCTTTGATCGTCTTACAACGAGCAACAGGTCGCCATGTTTGCACTTGCCAGGTATGTTACAAATAATGCAGAAGTTATGAACTTGTATTTCGTTCGTGTGTTTCTTTGTTGCTTGGAATGAAGTTGAACCGAGTTTACCTCGACAAGGTTATGGTTAAACCACGATGCTTAAACTATAACCTAGTCTTGTGTACGTTTTATACATTTTGTGTGTATTCTCTTATACATATGTTACAAGTACGTATACGTATGTGTACTTGATTTTTGTTGGGACTTCTTTACTTTTTTTGTAGAACATATACGTACATTAATACAGTCAATTATGACATTTTACAAATTCCATTTACAATATGTGAAGTATTTTTAGGTACACTACATTCTAGAGTAAAACAAAGAAATGTATAATATTGTTGCGTGTACGATATATATGTGTATATTATTTCATAATTTATGAGTGTTAGTGAAATACTATTGTGAGAAATACGAAGTGAAAATACTGTTACATTTCCCTATTCAAAATTTAAAGATTGATTTGCTATTATTTTTGGATAAGCCTCAAAAGGCAGTAAACCTCATTGGTTAAATTAATAAGTCGTTTAAGTTTGTTAGGAGGTAAAATGTCTAAGAAACGCGACAATATTTCTACGAAGCAGCGGGACCACTTCTGCTCAGAGTCCTCCCATACTCGAAGTTCGGACTTTCAGTAGCCTCGAAGTTGTTTGTTCAGGAACACCTTTAAAATTCTCTAGAAGTTCAGTTTCGAGTTTCTCATTGTTAAGTTCGAAATAAGGATATTGTTAAAGGCAACTCCAACTTGTATCCGTGCACGCAGTGTGTAGAGAAAACGAGGTTGGAAGCAGAAGTGTCGCTCGAAACGAAAAGTAGACATGTAGTTCTATCGTCAGGCTCAGCGCCAGAGGACCGTGTTAAGCTACCCCACGGCCTCATTATAATAAACTGCAAGGTCTACCATCGCTTATATTACAAACTGTTCGCGGCATTAGACGGTCGTTAGGTGATTTTTCTTATTCTTTTCGTTATTTTCCATTCCCGCTGTTATTCTTGAGTGGCGCTATTTCTTTCGTTCTCCATTTGACATTCTTGTCGTTATGTATTCTTGGTGGCGCTGTTTCTTATGTTGGCCACCAGATGATCCCTCATTGCATCTTTTCTCCATGAGTTGTCTAGATACCGATTATTTTACATAGATCGTTTAACTTTTAAGTCGCAGGGTGAATAAACGGAATCCTTCCAATTGCTGAAGTACAATGGATTTTTGTAGTTAATCATTTTGTTAGTTTTTCTTACTAGCAAAATACCTTTAATTGTATTTAATTAGTATTGAATTATACGTATTAAAAGTTAAAATACTGTACTAAATTTGTATGAATTTAGATTAATGCAGTGTTATTAATTTTCACTAAAACTTTGATTATTATTTTAAATTCCAATACAGTATATACAAATATAATTGTATTTGAATTTCCTGCAGGAAAATAGATGCAAAAATTAATATGTATTACTCTGTGGGTCACATCCTTTGTTGAAAGTGATAATGTTTATAAAGTTTTCGCTCGTTTTCATATAGTTGCAGGTAACGGGCTCTTGGAAAGTTTCTTGCAAACATGAGGTAAGAAACCTTTCAGTTCGTAAATTTGAGGAGTTCCTAAATAACCGCAGCTTCTTGTGAATTCCTAGTCTTCTCGCGTTCACAGCGTGGGAGGCACGAATAGAACAAAGTTTAAGAGCCGAAAATTGGCAGTTTCCTTGACGTTATAATTAAATTGTGCTTATCTTATTTATTGCATTTTAAGGATTGCAGAGAGAAGATTTAAAATGTTCACGACACAACTTTGCCAAATTTCTTGCGGTTGAACTACATTCTTCAAAAGTTTGTTGCTTCTATACTATTTGCGGAGTGGGAAAGTATGTTTTAATTTTTCCAAAATTATTAGATGTTATTAGTTTTAATCTGAGCAGTAAGGAAGAAAACAATTTTACTTGTGTGCCTATATTAGATTTCCAACTTGGTGTAATTTCTTAAAGTGCAATCGTATGGCCCATATGCAGATCAGGGCAAGTTTAACAATGCTTTTTGACAATAGTATCATCAGATCCTTATTACATTTCTGACAAAAGAATGTGCAGATTTTGTTTATGATGTACTCTTTTCTTTTGTTCAATTAAAATTTTTAATAATTTCATAAAACCTGTACCCTATACTTCAGTGTAGAAGTGAATCTGTACGTTTTTAGTGGACTGTAAACGTGTTAAGTCTAACACACGAAAAAGGTAGTATTTTAAGAAAATAGAATTCTTCTATTTAAACATGCTTTTCTAAAAAACCTAAATTATTTCACATCCATCTAGAGTAGTAAATAATTCAACAGCGTTTACCCGTACGCTCAAATACCGAATAACATTTTAACCCACTTAGAATCCAGGGTTAAAAGATCAGCCCCGCGAGTCTGCTTGGCTTGTTCCAGACTTTCGTAAGACCTCTTTGTCGAATTCTAGGCGGTCCAGGAACGTAAAGCGCAAGGTAGATAGCAAAGATAAGGCGAATTGAAACCCAAGGTGTTGGGCGAACAGGTTGAAGTGGTATTGAGGGTGTTGCTAGGTTACTAGCCCGCTTCAGTGGATGAGAAGGTGGTAGGCAGTCGGTTTTACCGTGTGTATCTTCGATAGGAGGAAAGCTCCGAGTGCGGTACACCTCAAACGTTACGTCCCTTCTTCCCCGCTGACTTTAGGTCTTAATTTTCTTCTCATTTCCGCCCACGCTCCTCGTGTCCTCGCCCATTCGTACGCTCCTTCGCGTTGCGCTTTTAATTCCGTCAGTTTGTCGAAGGTTATTTGATCCCGAAAGAGTTACGAGATCGTGCTTCCCGTTTCCCTCTTGCGTTTGTACTGTGAAGAAGTTGCTTGGATCGGAGCCACGGTACCGGCGATCACTTTAAACGGCGATTGCTTTTTGCTTCCACTCTTGAACTCGCCTCTACTGTATTAAGTCTCTTAATGCTACGCTAAAATTCATGGGCGTTGCCAAAAGTGTTCGAAATAAGTTAGTAGAGGGGTGTGAATTTGTTTATGGTTTTGGAAATAGTTTGGTTTTTGGAATAGTTCCACTTACAAATTTGTAGGATATAATCCATAGTAGTCAGAACCACAGATTGAAGCGGAAGATATTTAAATTTTCGTTCATATGTAGGTACTCGACAAACTTTAGATAATATTTATTATAGATAATTGCAGAGTTTCAAGAATAATATGTGTACTGAATTGCTTAGTGATTCAGGTTACTGGGTTTCGAAAAATATTTATTTGTACTATATATTGAATTTCGCAGTGAAATATTCTAAGAAAGTATTCTAGTCACAGTTCAAGTATTTTCTCGCGACTGAAACATTTTTCTAACTATCTCACTTCCTGGTACAATACTTTTCACTAAAAAATTTGAGCCGAGTACACTGTTGCTCCCCAAAACTTCGTATTTGTACCTGTAGGTATTCTCGAGAATAATTCGGCGCTCATTTAGGGCAGACAGGCCCCTCGACAAGAAGCGTTTTTCCAGTAATTTATGCGAAAACGTAGGCATGTTTACTTGCACTGCGTGTCGGCGTTAACGACCTCTTTGCCCCGGCTCATTTATCGCGAATGTTCACAAATTGATCGCAATACATTCGGCTAACAGCTGGTCACTATACGCAGCGTTGTAGAACACTGTTCCGGTTTCGACAACGCTAACCAACCTTAACCAGCAGCGAGCCCTTCGACCGTGGAACCCGATAGATATACGCGCGATCCGTTATGCCAGCCCCTCTTGTTTCGACGTTGCGGTTGCATTAAAACAACCTGTTACCTCAGAACAGGTAACTCCGACCCCAGTTTTCTAATAACGAGAAACGATCCGGTAGTTAACGAGGAAAATTACACAATGCGGTTCGTCGTGTACCAACGATCGCCTCGATGGGTCCGATACACTTATCTTGTTACATACTAACGCTCGTTTGTACTATATTTTGATAACCGTTGTAGAAGTTGTTGCATCGATGCATGGCATCTTAAGAGGGGATGGGAGGAACTTAAGAAAGTTATCTTTCTATTGAAATTTTGTTGATCTAACGCTGATGGTGATCCTGTGATATAGTTTTAAATTTGTTCAGGGACGATTTGTTTAATTTTTGTTTGAATATAGGCACTGATAAGTAAAGGTTTATTTCTATCTACATAGAGGAATGACCTAGTTTCATATTTGCTATGTCTAATCTACTGACAACATAGAATTATCTAAATAATGGTCGATGACAGTTTTGTGATATTGCTACAGAATGGTGGACGTCTTAGACCTTCACAGAAATAGAGTATTTAAATACTGTAATATTTGAATATTTGAATATTTGAATATTTAAATATTTGAATATTTGAATATTTGAATATTTGAATATTTGAATATTTGAATATTTGAATATTTGAATATTTGAATATTTGAATATTTGAGTATTTGAATATTTGAATATTTGAGTATTTGAATATTTGAATATTTGAGTATTTGAATAATATGAACATATGAAAATTTGTGTATTTAATAATTTCAAATACATCTCTATGCAAACAATAGTTCCTCCCATATTATTAAACGTTCACTAAAGAATATCAAGTTCATTGCAATTAAAAGTGTCGAAATGATTACTCTTGCCATAGGAAGCATTATACTGGAAGAGTAGCAATTTCGCCGTTTTTTCGCAATTCGGTTCAATTTTCATTCAACAATTTCTTTCACTGCTCCGTCAGACGAGTTTGCTTGCACTTTCAAACTCTGAAAGAAGTAAACCATCTTCCGTTGACAAAGAAAGAGAGTACCGTTTAGGTCGTTGAGCCGTAACTTATTAACGAAAAAAAGGTCGAGGCCTCGTCGCAATTTCGCCGTTTCGACATCTTTTGCTCGTGCAAGGGGATGAAGTTGACGTTTTACAGGGACATTTTTCAGAAAAGTAACAGGGTGTCGCCCCCCTTCGTGAAAGGTGAAAGCTATTTCGAACAGGGGAGGAGGCGGGTTTGATCGTATGTATCGGTTCAATTTTCATTTCCCTCCAATTTTCCACGGTACTCTCGAGCCGATTCGAGTGGGTACATACTCGAGTTAACGACTTCATCCGTGCCTCGTTCGCTAATCGGCTGTCTGGCAGAGGGAGGCTTTTAAGAAACTTCGTCGCGAGGATGGGACTGCTCGTAGCCCCAAGCTGGGGTCGCAGACGGTCGAACGAGTTTTCGAAAATTAATTAATTCGTTCATTAGGAGAATCGATGCCGTTTAGGTGGCTTGTTCGCGCATACTGTATCTTTCACCTAGACGTTGCGTTATCATTGCTTAAAATTAATGCGCCGAAGACGAGCGTTGAAACGGCGCCGAGTTAGATGTGAAATATGGAACTTGATGTTCGTTGAATTGCTGGGACAAGGTGTTTGCGGTGAAACTCGTAGCGTGACTTGCTGACGAGGTTTAGGTTGTGATTGTTTCAAGGGCGAAATGTGGTTGTTCATTTCCGGGGTGATTTCTTTGTCGTTAGGGTGGCTCGGTTTATAAGCGATTACAAGTTTAAAAATGTTCAAATATTCAAATACTTCAGCGTGTTTTATATGCTTAAGCATCCAATTTTGAAATTTTTAAACATTTCAAATACTAAGTTTCCAATAGCTACAGAATATTTAAAATATTTAAACAGCTTTCTAAAGTTCCTTCCAAGTTAACTGAAACTAGAATATATTTTTTTCATTTGAAATAAAATCGTACCACATATTTCTCTTCGTTAAATATGTAAGTACATTGTTTCCCATATAGCAGGGGGATGTTTCAAAGAAACCCAGTAAACTCCTAAAAATGTCCAAAAGGTGTCTTCATGATGTTCGAAGTTACAAATCAGTTTGTCTTTAAGACATCTTAGAAGACATTCATAAAACGTCGTAAAGACATTCAAATTATGTCGATAAGACATTCAGGCATAAAATGGACATAAAATAAACGTCTTCAAGGTGTCGCGTGCAATCTGAGTTAGAATCGTTCATTATCCTTAACCACAGTCCATTTACCATTTCACAGTTATACGCAACTAAATGCACCACAATTTTCCAACCCTATTTTAACCGAATTTCCCAAGCGTTCCCTCGAAGCACACCGAACAAATCGCTAGTAACCTTTCCTTGGCACCGTTTCATTAAACAGCATAGGGATTCCTATCAAACCGTGGTCAGCGACGGCAGAGTCGTTTTCGCCCGCCACCTGTCTTATCGTCCGCCGTCCTTTGCTTCGCGTATAATATCGCAGCAAACGAGCTGCTGGAAAGCATCCCCCAAGGCCATTTCGAGCGGAAACTCGTTCCAAGTTTCGGACACGTGGGGATGGATACATCGATAGAGAGCATGGGCATCGGTGTGCACCGACGTACACGTAGGACCGGATAGAAGCGCGTACGTCCGCGTCGAGGGGCAGAGCGCGGGGCTGGCGGCGCGAAGCGGAGTTAGTTGCACGCAGCGACGCTCGAATTCAACGGTTCCGCAATATTCCGTCTCTGGGCGAGCCGTGAGAGGCCACGCTTCACCGGCGTTACATTATTCCGCTCGCGAGAATAAGCAGATTCGATCGTGCCGCGGCAAAGGAAATTCGTATTACGCCGGTTCGATCGTTGTCGCCGCGAGAGACAGTGGCTGGCATCCAGACGCCGCGGCGTTTTCCATTAGCGGCGGAAAACGCGCGCCATCCTATCTGCGCACGTGGCCCCGATCCCCGATGCCCCATGAATTCGAAACGAGCCTTGTTACGAATCTGATAATCTGATTTCCCTTCTTGACTTTTCTCCTATCACCCTCCTGTTTGATTTTTCGTCCCGCCGCCTCTATTATGCCTCCCGCAGCGGCGGCGGATGTAATTTCTACGGATTAACATTTGGACGATGGGGGAGAGGCTAGACGACTCACGGCGTTCTTTGACAGTGTGTGGAAAATGTTTTGGGTGGATGTGAGATGGGATTGTTTGAGTGTTTTAAATATGTAGGATGGGGGGTAGAAGCTGTGAGGTGGTGCACAGCTAATTATTTTATAAAGTAAGGGTGGTGTTTGAGGGATATATGTGTATAGATCACGATTTATTGACTTCACGTTTATTTATGTCACTGGTTTTATTAAAGATTTGAGAGACAGTGCATGGAAGTAAGATTCTTTGGTTCTAAACAAATTTCAAGCTGTAGCAAATATAGCAATGATTTTATATTGTTGTAAATGTATATATATTGAATTCGTACTTCCAAGTTATTAAGGTATTAAGTACTTCTAAGTGTTGATTTCCAAGTTGAAGTATCCATTTCCAGGCTGAAGTATTCACTTTAAAATTGAAACATTCTTTGAAGTTTCAAGTGAACTGAATAACACTTCCTACTTTTTTTCAACTCAAACAACTTGAAATCAACTAATCTGATCACCGTGATCAAAACTTTAGCCTTTCCTTCTGCTTCAAATCTCTATCATAAACCCAAAGTAGTATCAGTCCATTCATCTTAAATTTCATTAAAAAATACAACCGACCTCGCCATAACCACTATCCCCCAACAACAGCCCTAAAATCGACGTCCCAAGATCAATCTCAGTTCGTTCCAAGCCCACGAGCGATCATCTTGCAAGTTTTTCCCTAAACCAAGCATCCCCAGATGTAAATGTCCTCGAAGCAGCCTTCCTTCCAAGAGCGGAAAGACGCGATTATCATTTCAGTTACGACTGTTTCGGGATGCAGCGCGGAGATATCGCCACGCATCAAATTCCAGTGAGTCTCTGGGCTCTTTCCGCCTCTGCGGACGAGCAAAGGCGTGACGCGCTATCGGACGAGAACGGGCACGGCGGAGGCGCGATAAGAGGCGAGAAGCAAGGGAAACGGTGATACTCGAGGAAAAGGGCTGGCCTGAAAAGCCTACCGCAATCATCGTAAGGGGATTCGGGGATCTCTTTCGGCCTTTGCGTCATTCTGGGTCGTCCACCTTCGCTTCTTGCCCCTGTTTCTCATTTTTTCCCCTCTTCGCCAGTCGGAGAACCGAGCGGAGCAGAAGTCGCTTTAATGGCTCCGCGGAGGACACAGCAGTTGGTCGAAAAAACAATTCCAGATACCGGATCGCCTCCAGGAATCGGTCAGCGATTCTGACGCTTTTTCTTTGCTTCCCTCTTTTTCCTTCGATTCCACTCGTTTCGGTCATGTCGTATACTTTTTACGACCACCCGTGTTCACGCGAAAAGAAACTATCGAATCCGCGATATATTTTTTAGCTCGCTCAAGTGTGTCAACACTGGTGGAAATATCGGTGGGACTTCAGGCGGCGTCGGTGTTTTCGTCGCCCTGCGATATCTCGGAAAACACTGCATTCGATTTTCCATTTTTCCGTACTACGCGTCTTTAATCCTCTCCTGAAAACGTATTATCTGAGCAAGGCGATATTTTCTATTTGAAGGAAGATATTAAACGAGCTTTTTACTGATTTCTTTCTTATTTGTTATGCCTTGGTGTACACTGTCGCTGGAATGTTTGGAGTATTCTTCAGTATTGGATAAAGTAGCCTTTTTCCTAAATAAGTAGTTATTTCTATTAATAGAACTATTGAACTTTTATCTAAAAATATTATACATGAGTATAATTTAAGATTCATGAAATCCAATTGTAGAGGAGAAAAGGAGGAGAGTTTCTTTACTCTCTCGAAAACACTTCTATAATCTTCTATCATTTAAAAAAAAAAAAGAGTATTTGAATTTTTATTTTCAATAATTATAATTGATTACATATTCCTTATTACCACAAGATAATATTCTCAATAGCAGGGTTATCTTGAGCTTATTGAAATTGAACTTTATTCAATTAAATTTTATTAAATTTTTGAGCGACGATGTACCTTCCTCATGGTACCTTTAATTTATTGGTCGCTTTGGTGTGATATCCACTCAGTGAAATGGTTGCAAGTGTTTCAACCATGTAATCCACCGAGAGCCACATTTTACATATTCTTGCTGTTAATGGATAGGAATCGAACAATTAAGATCCCAGACTCTCGATACTCTACATTAAGCTGCAGTTCTGCTGTTGGAGAAACCTCTTGGCTGAGAATGGTGTTGAATTTTGGGAGATAAGTGCTTAGAATTTCGAGTCGTGCGTATTCGTGAAAGGGACACAAGGGATAAGAAGGATAAGGGAGGGTCTGGGGTCGTGTCGGTGCAAAAAGGAGAAAAAGATAGGTCGAAGGGTAAAAAAGGAAAGAGTATGGGGGTGGAAGAGAGAGTGGCGGCGTCAGGCAGGCAGGCAGGGTTCGCCGCCGCGAACTTTTGCAGATATTGAATATCTCGGACCATCAATCACTTCCGTGCGGCAATATCCGAAAGTATTGGCCTTATATTTGTTTCTATATCGAGTACGGATTTATGGCAAAAGCACGTCCTCCCGTCAGACTTGGGAATCATCGTCTTACGATCTTGCGTACGGTGCATATTATTCTGGTCTCGTGTTGCTGGGTCTTTTGCTTCGAGACGTGGATTTAATCAGGCTTTTCTTTTGTGACTGTTAGGGGTTTTTGCAAATAGTTATTCGAGGAAAGTACTTATTAAATTTTCAAAGACTCAAATATTTCAATTGTCGAACTCTTACACAAATATTTAATTTTGTTAATTGTCAATGTTGAAATGCTCAGTCATGAATATTCAAATTTTCAAATATTTAAAATATCCAAGTTCTTTTATTCATCGTAAGTAATAAATGCAAATTTCTAAAAAAACGTAATAATAACCGTCAGGCAAAATAACATGTCACTTGTTCAAAAATTGGAATTCATAGAATCATCAGACCTGCACTATAACATTTGTTTTTTAAACCAAAGGAGATTAGATTAAAGAAACCTTTTCTTTAAAAATCAAGAATTCAATGAAACACAAGTTCACAATGCAGAATTGAAGTTCAAGACTTTGAATATCGAAAGTAACACTGTTCTGTTTCATAACCACATAAATTTTATTATATTTTTATATTTATATGTTATATTAGATACAAGCTTTACTAGATTAAAGAGATATTTATTATATTAGATACAAGTTTACCTAACAGTCCTAACGATCTAGAGTCGTCTACTTTAAGTTCTCTTAGTTCAGTTGCCAGCTTTCCAAACTACTCGCGAACTGTTGCTGGGAGAATGCATTTAGAAGGTTCTCTATCATGGGTACAAAGATGAAGCCGCGAAAATGGTATAAAGCGTTGTTGAATAGTTCGCTCGTAACGACGTCGCGACGCAACCTCAGACGCTCCCGTAAAGGAATTGTGTTTCATCGCTTCTGTAACGACAGTAAAGAGACCTTGAGTCGCGTCAATTCTTCGTTCTTTGATACTCAAGTTTTACGTCTGTATTATTGCTTCTACGAGCAATGCTTTGGCATTACAATTCTGTGATCGAAAATGGTTGAGATAAAAGACATGTACGATATGCAGACACTTTATATCTACTTCCTGCAAGTTGGGAAATTGCTTGTAATCAGAAGATACAGGTATTCGCAACAGATGAGTGTTAGTTATAGATAGAAGATATTTTTATACTATACTTCGTCTATTTTAGCTTTTCCTCGCTATAAGTTGATAGTCTCTGAAGAATACTTCTCTAACTTCAATTTAAGCACTTTCAGCTCATATATTTGTAAGTGTTATCAGATACATGTGAACTCTAGAGACAAAGTAGATTAGACCACACAAAAAGCAAGTGGGCTTAATACATTCTATGTCTGGCATCCAGATATGAGTACATGAGTACCACTGTATCACATCAAAGCTCATTATTTTTAAATAATTTCGGGATATAGCAAATACAGCGAATACACCAAGGATTCATTATTAAAGCAAATCAGTAGTATACTAAATAGCACATCAGCCAATATGTCCCAGCGTTTCCTTAAGTCTTGTTTCGTGACTATTCAGATTCAGACTCGAATGCTCCCACTTATAACAGATACAGTCTTCATTCTCTCGATTTCACCTCAATATAAGCAACTTCTCTTCCACTTCAGGACAATCGCCTCCATTTTCGCCGACAGATCGCGGCAAAGTGCGTCGCGTGCAGACACGGCACGGAAAACGCCAGGACTCGATAGGGAGCTCAAGATGGTGCACCTTGGCACTTTGCTCTATGAGAGTTTTTCCCTCCCTGCGCCTTTCGTTCGGGGACATATACGCCAAACTGTTTCTTTCTCGGGCAACTGTTAGCTGGCTACCACCGCGCCTCATTCCTGCTCCAGGCCGTCGCAACGACGAAAAGAACGCCTGTGAGGCGAAGAGAAATGACGGTGGCAGAGAGGGTAGGGGGTCGGTCGATGGGGGAAAAATGCGAGATGGGGGAGTCCGCTGAATGTTCCAAGTTTCTTTATTAGATCAGGGGTGTCCATTCGTCGGAAATGGACCAAAATATCGTTGCCTCTGTCCTTCGTCCTCTGCACCAATTCTGCAACGTTTTGTTCCTCTTTTTTTACTTATCCCTGTGTCAGGCTCGTGCGGCGAGGGTGTTTATTCTGAAATGCAAAATCTGGGGAACGAGAGGAGGGACTGGCTTACCGAATCTTATCTAATAAAGGTGAAATGCCCGAGAAGTTTCGTAAACTGGTGTGTATCATCGAAACAGTTTCGTTTTGGCGGAATATTGTTTACGAGGCAGTGACCCAATACCATCTTTGTCTTTATATCCATACGATAGGATGCTTCTAACGTTTTTGAAGCAAGCACATTCCAGCAACGTGACGCCGATAAAATTCCACGGTATTTCTCGAGGCATCGTCGACTATTATGCGCAATATGAAAAAGAAGAATGGTTTAGGATGGTTTTGAAATATGTTCGGTATTATGACCACGAATTTGAGACTACGTTATTGATTATCGGAGTAAGGAAGTTAATAAAGAGAAAACTTTTTTCAAAGTGATTCTTAATCTTAAAGTTGAAAGTTGTTCTTAATTTTAATATTGTGAGATGAAAAGATTTAGATTGATTACATGGGGTGTCTGTTGATACATATATAGAAGTCTGAAAAATGGAATTATACTAATACTACTTTAAGTTGCTTGTATCTGTTCAGTGAATTCAGTCGGTGCTTAGTCAGACTAAGAAGTATACGAGTAGATACCCTTGTTTTGACAAATCTTTAAAATTAAAAAACTTTAATATTTAAAAATTAGTGCATACTATATAGAAAAGTTTGAATATTTGAATTATTTGAGAATTTGAATATTTGAAATTTTGAGAATTTCATTTCTCAAAATTTCTTTCGAATAAAAATTACTGGCTACCCCAAATTATTCGCAGAAGTTCTCATTCGATTAAAAGCTGATTCCCTCACGACGAATAAAAGTTTATTATTCGGCTACTCAGCCGAATTAATTATTCGCCATAAATTCCTCTTAACTGATCAAAAAGTTGGGATTCATCCGGTTGTTCCGCTTTCAAGGGATAAAACAAGTTCTTAATTTTTTCCGCGCTTTAGTGGACTGTTCCAAGAGTTCACGAGTGGATATAATTCAATATATCGTCCTTTTTCGTCGCGAGTCAAAGGTGAGGACGAAGCTCGCCGTGTTTTCTTTCGCGATATCGGGTCTCAGGAAGACGAAGCCCGACTCGTCACGAGCACACTTTTCTTCTCCCGATATTTATTTTACTGTAATTCCCTTTTCTCGCGTGTGCACAGGCTAAGTGGCTGTTTCGCGGTTTCGTTCAATTTTGCCCCGTGGAAGAGAAGATACCCCGTCGAGTTTGGAGAACTTTAAAGCCACTCTATCCTAAAGATCGGAAAAGTGCCATTCCTATGCTAACAGCAGCTTCTTCAATTATACTTTGTCCTCGGTCCTCGCGAATTGTTATTTGTCCTCCCCTTTCCACCTTTTCTTCAGCCTGATTTCCCCGCTTTGCATAATCTAATTTCGCCTCCTTACCGGTTTCGAGCGTTTACCTTTATTATAATTAGCTTATTTTCGAGGGAACTTCACGGAGTATTCGTCGCAATATCAATGCCGATGGATCTCATAATGCTAATAACAATAGCGTTGTTATAGATACAGAACTAGTTATACTTCTTGTTTGGTAACAATTAGAAACAATTAAATAATAAATAGCTCAAGTAGAACGTATCTTGTATGCAAGTACAACGATGCACCTGTAATGTAGAACTGTATCTCTCTTACATGAAACATATTCTTTTTCATTTCTAAGAAACGTTGTTCCTGTAAAGTAAGAACCTTGTTTATTCAACTTTTATTTTCCACGAGAGTATTTTTGAAAATTATTGTTATCGCCGCGGCTCGAATAGTAATTTGAATATTTCTATCCCCTTCGATACATGGAGCACGATCTCTGTATGTTCCCAATTGAAAATGACAAACGGCGAGAGAAATGATAGCTTGAGGAGCATGAGTATACCGTGGATATACTCATACAAGCCGCTCATTCTTTTCGTCGCGTATAAAGTCATGACGTTCCAGCTCCGCGGAACGCGGGAATATACGGTTCTTTTATGGGGGTTTTTATCGCTGTGTAAACTATGCGATATCCTCCCATATCCGTTTCCGCGTTTACGGATGGCCCCGACCTTTTATCCTTCGTAGAATCGAGTTAGCTTTTCCGGGGAAGATGAATTCCGTCGGAAATATTCGATTTCTTTAAACTCGTTAAATAATACGCGCGATCTTCGCGTATCTCGAAGTTTCTTAACTCTCTATAACGCTCTTTTAAGCTACGTTTATATTGGGCAACTTCTGGACGGGCAACCGAGTTGATCAGTCTAAAGTTAATTAAAGTTGCTTCTGTAAAGACAGTTTCAATCAAGTTGAAACGACAATTTTGATCGACTTTAGGTTGATCAATTTGGTTGCCCGACCAAAAGTTGCCTAATGTGAACGTAGTTGTACAAACCCATATGATTTTAGCCACGTAATTACACTCAAGTTCAAAAGTATTAGTACACTTGCTCAGTAATATATATATATATTTGGAAGGAGTTCTAGTTAGTAATGAATTGCACCTAAAACGCCTAGAATCTGTCTGTCTTAAGACTTACTCTACTGCTGACGTGTATTAGCCTGGTTATACATAGTGAAATCAGTAGAATAAGTCCCAAATTAGACATAGTAAAACCATTGAAATGAGTCACGAGTCAGACACAGCAAAATCAGTAGAATAAGTCCCAAGTCAGACGCAGATAAATTAACAGACTAGGTTTTAAGTCAGACACAGAGAAATCAGTAGATTAAGTCCCAAGCCAGACACAGGGAAATCTAGCCTTCTTTTAGCGTATAGAGTCAATTCTTAAAATTTATATTGTGAATATGATTATTGACGATTTATATACATAGTAAAATAGTCCTAATATTTTTGGATGATGGTGTGACTAGTGGATAGTCCTTGAATTAGATTTGTTATAAAATTTAGGTTGAGTCAAAACTACTTTGCCATTCGACGTACTTAACTATAATAAAAATTAACAAAGGATTCGAAACTTCAGACCAGTAGTGTACTTGTGTAAATGCATAATAGCTCAATGCTGACATTAAAGCGATATGATTAATCTAAAAAATTACCTCTTAGATTTTTTCTCACAGGTTTTCAGCTTTACTTAACGTTAATAATAGGATGAGTAATACCTTCTTGACTAATTTTCATAATTTTAAGAGGTAACTTTTTTCCATTCCCACTTTTAGTTCCCTCAACCTTCAACAAAGTAATCCTCTCATTAATTACTATCACCGTAATCTATGGTACCTACTTTTTCCTTATGCACACCAATGATTCATAGCTACGTCTCCCAGCTACACGCTTTGCTGTAGAACCGCTCGAAACGAACGCACGATTATGCGCGAGCACGTCGATGAATCTATTGGATTTCCGTTCGACAAACTCGCTAAAAGTACACCGAGCCTGGCCATTGGCGTTGCGTAACAGTCAATAATTGCTCAATTGACTTTATTGGAGTCTCGATTACCTCGAAACCGAGTAGACCGCGGTTTTACGACTTTTGCCCCGCGTCAACCGTAGAACCGTATTAAATTGACCGTGGAAACGGATCCAGCTGAATATTCCCCGCGCTGTCGGTTCGTGGAAATGAAGTTCGGGTCACGGGGATGAAGTCACCGCGTGGATATGCTCGGCATTCGGACAGGGACCGAATCGAGGGTTGAACAACCCCCTCCGCAACCCCTGACCCTCTGCGGCTAACAGTTGCGCCCAACTTTGATAATCTATATCGTTTACGGCCCGTGTTTCGACACCCGGCAACCTCGATAGAAAACTTTGACGTTCGGACGGCTGCAGCTTCTTCGAATTTTCCTGCCCCGGAAGTTTTCGCGGCTGCGATTGCGATCTGACGCTAACTTGCTGCTGTTTGCTGGCATTTTTTTGTATTCTGAGAATGGGGGGTTTCTTGTGTGGTAGTTTCTAGGAGTCATTTGAATTTCTCGTTATGCTCTGCTGGGCGTGCAGAGTGTACTTCTTTCGCGAGTGAATTGTGTTTAGGGAAATGTTTCTTTGGAAGTTGTAAGTATTCCAAGGGTCGTTTAATATTAAATTGAAATTCGTGTTTTATTGTAGGACGTTTGCGATTTAAAAGCAATGTACTATTTTCGAGATTTATGTTACAGAGTACCCAAAGATTATGTTAAGTTGGTACTTCCTTTCTATTTCAATAATAGTAAATAATTCATGTTTTTTAAAGGAAGAAGCTTTCTTATTTACTCTTACTTTAAAAGCATCCCTTAAATCAGTAATATTTAAATTCTACACGGCTGCTTATTTTAAATGAGGTGCTTTTTTTATCCCTTCAATTCCATTTATAAGACATCTATTTACGATATTTTCTCTTCGATTACATTCCTCCCTCTTCAATGCCTTCGAAAGGTGCATCTTTGAGAGACTCTAACGTTGCTGCCTGCCCGTATTCGATCAACAGCGCAGCTTTTCTGTGATTTTTCTTCTTGAGGAAGCATCGTTACCGATACCATCTTAAATGCGACGCACGGTTCGATTTCAGACACCAGATGCTTTTACGCTTCTATCCGTTTCCGTCTGATCTCTGAATTTTTCTTCAAATATTTCCGAGCGCGTCTCGTTACGATTATTAATGCATGATTCAGTTCAGGAATGATGTAATATTCTACGACTCAAAAGATCCATTCTAACGAATCTAATTTATTCGATTTTTTCCCTGCGAGATTGCTCTCTTCGCGATTGGTACTTGTATAGTTAGAAAACGACGATGTTGCATGCTATGATGAATGCAAAACCATATTTGCGCTTTTACTTTCGCGGTTAAAATATATGGCTCAGTCGCTTACCTTCGCCACCTGGCGAGGCGTTGCAAGAGGAGTGCGGTGATAAATAGATTCGAGTTCTTTGTTCGCCACGGACGAGGGCTTGCGCGTGTGATAAGGGCGAAGTAATGAATGGAAACTCGATTTTAATTTAGCCTCGATGGCAGCTGAGCGGGGCCGTCGTTTTAACATATTTATGCGGGTCAGCGTCAGCTGCGAGACCACTGGTACACGATGAAAAATATCGTCGATAAAGTACCACGGCTTAACACACTGGGAAATAATTGGGGACTGTAGTACAGACCTTCCCTTACACCTATTTGACAGTATTATAACCGACTATTAGCTTATTATTAATCTCTCTATTTCTTTTCCTACGATGAATTTTAATATGATGAAAATGTTAAGGCTCAAAGGTATTATAACATAGAATTTTATAATATTACCTCTGGAAAAAGTTTTCGAACAAGCGCAACAATACGAAGTTAGTTAAAAGTATCGTAGTTTTTGAAAATATAAAATACTACCCTACCAAACCCATCTAATGTTCCCATATGTATTATATTCATGCAATAGCATTTTACATTTCACAAATTACATTATTTTTAAATAACTTCATATTCTTGGATTTAATCGTAAACTTTTTGCCAGGGGTAGTATTGTTTTTTGCGAGTTTTGTTCTCGGTTTTCGTAAAACCACTTTTCACAACAAAATCAAAATCTAAACTTAAGAATTTCCTTCGTATTCTAATACTCTGCAAATTAAAACTAATATGTTTTTAACAGTAGATAAATCTCGTGGACCTTTTATACGTTAAAAACTAATAGCAAAATATCAGTGCCTTCCCTCATTCTCCTTAACTCCCAAAAGTATCTAACACACAATTTTCAGCACAATTTCCCTTCCACCCTCAATTTTCTTTTACATCACCTATTCTAAGTCCTTAAATACAACTCTCCAGTGGTTCCCACATTCGTTCCCAGTCCTCAGGATCATTCACTCGGCCACGGTCGTAATTTCAATGCGATCGGAAAATGGTCCGCCAGGCGAGCGTTCGTTTCGATGCCGAACACGAGTAGGCAACTTTGAATGATGAATTTCGGCGGACCTTTTGACGAGCACGCTTTGCGATTGAATTGCACGGGGACGAAACGGTGGCAGCGAGCAATCTTATGTCTGCTCTCCGTGGTATGACGGTTTTCTGTTGCTATCGGGGAGGTAATGCAGGTCGCGTATACATTCACCATAAGAGAAGCGGATGGGGCAGGTTGGGAGAGAAATAGGGACCATTCTGGAATCATACTAGATATCGTCGTCCAATCGTATTCTCCGTGTTCGCTTATCCTATTCCGTGCTGGTCCCATCCTAGCCCAGGGTTTCGCTGTCGCTATCCAACATTCATCGAGCGCATATAATACCCTTGGTTCGCCATTTCCGTGGCAGTTTATCAACGGTGAGCATGACGGTCGTGCTCGAGCTGCGACTTTGTTAAAAATACGGGTCCGATGTTCGACCGAGAGTGATTGGGGCCGTGCTTTTGAACGCATAAAATCTAAGTAGCCCGAGGGTTTTCATTTATATAAAGGGACAGGATCTATCGTAAATAAAGACGTATGGAGGATCGAATTGCCCCCAACGACGAGCCAATAAATCTGCTGTACGTACGGGCTAGAGATTGTGCTCGGTGCTTTGCACGCGACGCTCGCCTTTTCCTTCTTTACGTTCAGTCCACGGAATTTACAGTCGTCCACCATTGCCTCCAGATATCCTACCTGGTGTCGTAACGTTTGTTACGTCATACGCCGTGGAGGAATCATTGGCGAGCTTTGGCGAGCGCTCGTGTTCATGGAACTAGTGTTTAGAACTAGGACAGATGTTGCGAGGTTTTCGAAGTAATTTAGTTTTAAGATCTGGTGCTTTTTGGAAGTTTGGGGTAGTAAAGAGTTAAGGCTCTCACAGACCAACGTGAATTTTGTGTAGCGGATGTGAACTCGCGGCGAATTGAAGAAACAGACATGTGAATTGATATTGGTGCAAAGAGGATGTCACGAAAAATTCATGTTAGTCTGTCAAGTCCTTTATTGTATTTGACGATTCTGTTTTTTTACAAGACACTAGTCGAAAATGAAAGAATTTTCTATGCAGATATAAATTCAGGAAATTGTAAGAAATATAGAAAAATACTTCAAAAACTTTTAAAGGGTAGCTTAAATATTTGAAAAGTTTAAAAGTTACAAATTTAGGAATATTCAAATTTCAAAAACCTAAATTCGATACTAAAATTAGGCATTTGAATATTTGAATATATTTGAAAATTTGTTCATGCTTGAATATCTGAATGATTGATTAATTGATACCTCAAAAATTTTAAATCTTACATAGATAAAATTTCAAAGTAAATTTAAAAGTAATATATGTGGAGAACCATTAAATGTATTTCAAAATTCAATTACGTGCACCAACAATCAAACCTATTTGTGTAAAGGTGCTCATAGCCAGAAAGGGTTTCCGATGAAATCTTATTTTCACGAAATTGCACAGACTCGACGTTATAAGAGGGGACGAATAAGGAAAGCAAGAGTTTCCGTTTATTGAGCGCTCTTTTCCGGCCTCTCGAGGGTGGAAACTCGACAGCGAGTACAGCTGTGTTTAGTAGATTCTTCGCGTGTTTCTGCGTGAGCCAATTAATTTGTAATTAGCCCGCGTCTCGTTAAATTTGCATATTCGGTTGGCGCAAAGGCATTTTTGAAGAAAAACCAAAGTAGTCAACAAGGAACGACGAATGTTTAGATACAAAAGGTTGCGTGTTACTTCGTTGATTAAATTACACAACATTCCGTATAATCACTGCCAAGTACATTCATGTTGAAATAATATTCAAAGTAACACTTAGAAACTGGAATTTAACTCTTACATTTACATTTAACGAGCTCCGTTCACTATTTCACGAACATAGGTAGAAATCGAGTTACAGAAACTTAACTAACCATTACCAATTATAATGACATGGAGATTAAAACATACAATTCACGTGGTGAATTAAGAACCGAAACTGAATCATGCAGAATACAGATTCTATCGTTTAATTAAACCTCCCTTCGATATTCCAATTCGCTTGTAAAATATCAGGGGGTCAGCGACGCGTGGCTGATCCAAAAAGCCTGGTAATATTTAATTTTAATGATCGTACCCAGCAAGCCTCAGCTGATATACGATCACGTCACCTGGATGGACATGTGTACGCGAACTAGACGGTAACACACGCTCGCGTTCTGCTCGGGTTTACTTGGCGGAGAGCCAGCGTTTGGGCCCCATTCACGATTGGTCGGCAAGGACGTTGCCATTTTCGACCAATCCCTCACGAACAGGCCTCCCTGTCCTTATTTTATAACTGCATACACCCAAATCCACGCGCCTACGCTAGTATAATTCCGCTCTTTTGGGGATGTGCCGCGTATTATTCGCTTAGTTTGTTGTCCGTACACGTCGAACGCCCGACCCATTCCTGGCATGTGTGTTTCTCCTTCGAACGACTGGGCACGGGGTAGAGGATTGGAAGGACACCGTGCAACCAGGCTTGAGCGTACACATCCCGCAGGAATACGGGAGAAAATAAGGGAAATCCTTTTGTGCCTTTTGCTTCCTTACACGCACACGTCCCAAGGCTGGTGTAGGGCGCGAAGGGAAGGGCCAAAGGGAGTTGGCGTAGCTAGATTTTCTCATGCATCGCTCGATTTACTATGCCTCGTGCGCTGGCTTTGCTAACATGCAGATACGGGAGGCATGTTAATGCTCGTAAATACTGGTCTGCTTGTGTGGGCGCGGATTACGAGCCAATGGGAAGTAGGGTCGCCAGTTTGTCTGTATTTAGTAGATAGGTACTTAGAATATAATGTTAATAATGTTGCTGTAGAGTAAAGTATTAACAATGACCTAGTTATTCTAGATAGTCTTTGAATCTAACTTTAAATTAAGGTTCTAGTTTGTAATTTAGAAAAATCTGTGATGATGTGTACTACCTATTATACTGTGCATATATGGTGTCAATGGATTGGCAATTTTTGGTGTGTCAATAGTTTATTAGGTTTTGCTCAAAGTGTCAGTCATTGGGCAGATTACTCTGTACACTTGAGGCTTGATGTGTGGGATATGAAATATTTATGTTGTGTGAAAAAAAATCATTTAAATAATTGGTACGTATACATATCTGTGTAATCTATCTTAGAATTGCATTAATGATACAGTGTTTACTCGTTATAAATTCACGACTACTCATGGTTGAATGATGGGATTATAGTCAGGAACACGTTTCTGAGGTCAATTCATGTGCTGGTAACCCAGTTTGGTCTTATCAGAGATGCTTAGTGACAATGTATACATGTAGAACTAGTTTACTCGAAATAATTAACATACTGTGTTAAAATGATATATAGAATATAATGCAAAGTACTGACTATAAATAGCTGTGTGAAATAGAATACTATACTAGTTCAATACAAGTTACTTAGTATTAAATAGGTCAAATATTTTATAACAAATTTTTTGATCATTTCTACGCCCTCAATTTAGTCACGAATAGACAAATATTTCTGAGTGATAGCATACGTTTCGTCTCATTTTAAGAAATCCAGCTGGCAGAATGTAGATTTCGCGAGCTCCCGAAAATTTGCTTGGCTCGTAGAAAGTTATTTGTCAGAAAATAAGCAACTAGCGATTCTTTCGAGTATTTACTCGACGGAGGAGCAGGGGTGGGTCGATACACATACGGTTCGCCAAGATTTGTAGGATATAGGAACGACGACTGAATAACGGCGATGTAAGTTTCCTCTTTTCGAGTGGAAAAATATTATTCGCCGGATAAGTCCTTTATCGTTCCCTGAAAAATTCTTAGACGGCCATCCCCGGCCGAGATTCGATTGTCTTTTTTCACCCCCGTGGCGCGCGTGTGTAAGAGAAAAGGTGGTGGGGAGAAAAAGAGAGGCAATTTAAGAAGAGAAGGGAAGAGGGACAGGAATGAAATACGATGGACGAACACGAACAGTAAGAGCACTTCCTTCGTGGACCTATGAAAACATAGTTTTCTCTGCTCCTTCAATACAAGCACCACCTTCTGTATATGATGTACGGGATATCCTTTAACATCTTTGCAAACCTGTATGTTTACTTTAATATCTCGATAAGAAAAGCTATGGTGTACTTAGTATTATTCCCATTGAAAGATTAGCTTTTAGACTAGAGGTCGGTATTCTTACTTTCATATAAGTATATTTTTCCTGTTATGGATTTGTATAAAAACCAACTTTTGATCATAGTTTGTTCATTGAAGTGTGTAGAACAAGGTGAGCATAGTATGATAATACAAATTTCCAAATCTTCAGATTTTTAAATTTTCAAATTCAGAGACTGTTAAGTATTTAAATATTCTAATATTAAAACCTTCAAAGCAGAACAACATTAATTAACATTTTTATTCGCTATTAATTAGGTATATGTGTTTCAATTTTCAATTCGCTATTGATATGTGCATCGATTTTGGAATTTTACATTTCACTATTCTCATATGCTATTGAAGTACATCCAAAGTACAGTCAACAGATTTCTTCCACCGATTTGTGGAAGATAATCTTTTTTCCTAATACTTTGCCATCATATTTTACACATCAAAATATCACACATGTCAAACTTCTTCCTTCTCATCACCGCCACCAACCCTTGTATCTCACACAAAACTACCCTTTTAATGTAAGAGTAAAATCAATTCCCAGGCTCTCTCTCTGATAATCAAACAAATTTTCATAAGCTGAGTATCATCGCTTAGCTCAATCTGCCTTCTCGTCTCGCCTCGTCTGCCATGCTATGAGTAGAAGGAAATCCGATAAACCTCTTGCAATAGCACGAAGGCAACGACAACAAGCTGATATCTACGGATTATAGGTACACTATATATTTTATCCTTGTTTCCTATACAGGGTGCTTGGCTACAAGTGAGAGAAATTTTAGGGTGCGATTCTAGAAGTCAAAATAAGATAAAAATCATGAATGACGATAGTGCGTTTAGGGCTTCGTTAAATATTTATAAGCAATTAAAAATCTGGTAAAATCTGTTTGAAATCAGGCAAACTGTCTTATATCATCGATCATACTGGGCAGGCGGCAGATGAGAGTTGATGCAATCATAATGATGGTTATTGTCACTGAAATAACGAATGACGTACGTCATACAGCTACATTAAAATTCGACGATACTTCTTTCAATGATTTTAAGTAATTCTTTAATGCGCGTTGTAGATAATTGGAGGATATCGTTCAATAATAGGAAACCTGCCTACTCACAATAATCCGTAAGGTAACTTCAAACATTTGCTATGAATGGTTTGGTTTGGTTTGACCTCGATTTTGACCTCGACTTCGACCTCGACTTCGACCTCGACTTCGACCTCGACTTCGACCTCTACTTCGACCTCGACTTCGACCTCGACTTCGACCTCGACTTCGACCTCGACTTCGACCTCGACTTCGACCTCTACTTCCACCTCAACTTCGACCTCGACCTCGACTTCGACTTCGACTATCATCATTCTTGATTTACGTCTTATTTTGACCTCTAGAATTGCACCTTAAAATTTCTCCCACCTGTAATCCAATACCCTGTATACTATTCACGCTCGTACGAACGCGTCAGGTGAGCTGAAGTCACGCTTGTGTACCCATTGCTACCAATCCACGTACACACTCACGATTTTCTTCCCTCTGTCCTGTATCTGTAGCCTAGAGTACGAGGCTAGGAGCCTGGAGGAGTTATGAGACGACAGCCATCTTTCGGTATCCTTCCTTCCTTTCCCGCTTCCTTCCTTTCATGCCGTGGAAAGAAGCCTCAGGGCTTCCAGGGGAAAACGAGGTCGTAGCGGCGAGTCCTTGCGCCATAACATTCTCTATCGTTGAGAGCCATACATCATCATCGTGTTCAACGAGAACCGGGCGCCTCTAAGTGCCTCGAATCGACCTTCGTGCCTCGGTCCTTTTATGACGGATTCATCCTGGCTTTATCGCGTTCATCCTTCGCCCCTTGCCTGGCCACACCTTCCACTGTGCTCATCTGAGGACTCTCCATGGTGCTGTACCTTCTCGTTTTTCGATTTTTGGCTATACGTTCATCTGTCCGCGGCCAGACATCAGATGGAATAACTTTTACTCCTGAGCAACGCACACTCCTTATTTTCAGGAAATTGTTACCATAAAATAATTGCCGAGTTAACAATAGTGGCCGATTTCAGTCATAAATACTACTTTAGTACTAAATACTAACAACTAAAGTAATTGTGTTAGTCTCTGAGTTTTTATCGTCCCGTTATTTAGTGTTGCAAGGATGTTGCTTTTAAGTAGTAAGTTACGTTTATCTTCGACTCAGATAAAGCATACAATTGTAGAGAGAGAATCGAGTGGAAATGGTATTTGATAGATAAGGGTGTCGGATCAGCGTTCATCGTTGGACAAATCGCATATTGCAGGCCGGTCGGACGCTAATTATACAGGGACAGTGTAATTCGATTACTGTAATCGCATCGCAGGTAATTGAATGGTTGATTAGATTAATTTTAAATTTCACTAATTTGATGGGTCCACTTAATGGATTATTATATTGGAGTAGGCGCGTTGTTTGCTCAATCGCCGAAGGAATTGGTTGAGAACTTGCGTATTTAATTCGCAAGGTGTTCTCTTTCGTAGTTGGAGTTATCTATTAAACCCTGGTATCTTGTAGCGACATCGCAAAGGCATACTGACTCAGTTACGCGTTAGGAAATTGGAGGAAGGAGGTGAGAAAGAAGAGGGAAAATTAAATTCTGCCACCGTACCCTTTAGGAAAGTATGGCATGAAGGGCATACGCTATTTTGACGAGTAATTAACGCTAATTAAAATTCTATGGAAAATCATCCTACTTTTCTCTCAAACACCTGCGTAGAGTTTTAAAAAAGTTGACTCGTGACACATTTTTGATATCATGATTATTACGGTTATTTAATTATTATAATGTGTATATCTATTTATTGGACGTTTAATTACTTGACGTTATATTGCTTTATTTCTAATCAGATTCCAATTATATTTGATAAAGGGTTAACTTCAAAGTTATACTACTAGCTGTATTTCTTATCATGTTCAAATTATACTACTTGCTGGATGTCTGATTAAATTCATGGTTGTACTACTGACCAGATGCCTGCTCAAATTCACGGTCTTACTGGCCAGATGTCTGACAAAATTCGAGGCTATACTACTTGTATTTCTGATCATAATGCAATTGTACTGCTTGCTGAATGTCTGATAAAATTCATGATTGTATTACTGGGCGGATGTCTGACACAATTCGAAGCTATACTACTTGTCGTATTTCTGATCAGAATCCAATTATACTACTTGCAGAATGTCTGCCTCATTTCAAGGTTATACTACTTTGTAGGATGTCTGGTGAAGTTCGAGGTTATACCACTTGCTATGTTTCTAATTATATTCAAACTATACTACTTGCCGAGTGTCTGACCAAAGTCGAGTGTATTCTACTTACATACTACTGACCATATTTGAGGTTTTGTTAAATATAAAAATCTACCTCTTGAGATTTTTGTTTCTTCATCTAGCATAATACACTTCTCACATATCACGGATAATATAAATTTCTAAATAGTCTTCGATATGGTTTCAAAAAATATCTAGCAATAAATATTATTTCGAATTCACTTATGTAACTACTTGAAGTTAAAACCAAGTAGTTCTCAAACCTTCAGCACATAATCGCCTTTCACAAACAGCCTCGAATTCGAATCTTCTTAAATATTATACACATTATTTTTCAACTAAATACGATTAAAATTACCTACCCACTATACGCACCTTTCAACGATGAAATCGTGAAGATTCTTCGCTGAACTCCTCATTTCCGCACTCGCCCAGTTAACAATAAATTCTGAAATTAATGTGGTACCGCGCAGACCATGGGCGATGTATTTCATGATTAATATCGAGGCTGGGTTAAATACTGGGGAATTCTCTATACCTCGAACGGCTTTGACGAGGCGTATTAATCAGCAATGTAAAGGGTCGTATAGTTAGCAATAACGTACGCGGACCAAATTTAAAGCATACCACGCTAATGAACTTTGTTAATTATACGCTGCTAAACTTTCAATATCGCCGACTTCATTAATCGGCGCGTTTTAATCATCTGAAAGCATGACGACCCGACCGAGTGTATTTAAACGCGATTCGCGCTGATATCCGGGTACAGGCCGATTGTAACGCACTTTACATCGATATCAATTAACCTGATGCGATTCTACCGCACTGCTGCTGCTAGCAACTGGTTCGGTTGCAGTCAACTGTTCTCGTAATCGTCAACGATATCGTGTTTCGAGCACTTACTTGAAACCGCGCAGAGTTCGCTTGGGTAATGAGAGCCACGCTACTACGAATAGGCGGTAGAACGTTCGATAGCTAATTTCACCGCTCGCGAAGGAATTTTTCGAGCGAAAGAAATTGTTCGAGTAAACTGCGCAGAAAGCGTGGAGTTTCGAGGGCAGTTGAACATGGTACTTAAACGATTTTTCTAGTGATCCTGAATCGGGAGTTTTTAATACGCTGTGCTTTGGTTATTGCAGAGCAATCTAAATTCTTGGTAGCAGATTTTGATTCTTTAATTGGAAATCAAAACTTTTTATAATGAGAATTGTATGCTTTTAACGATTTAAGAGACTGCAAGAGTATTCTTGTGGTAAATTGATTATTTCCATTAGGTGGTGGATTATCTGCGTAAAAGTTTAGAATTAAATTTGGAGGATTCCTCAGAGAGTTTTAGCAGAAACCAGTGTTTGCCTGTGTCTCGGCCTTCTTATTCAAGTTCTCGCTTTCGAGAAGTTAGCCAGCGTTGTCGACTATATGCATAGATAACAAGCGCATTATGCCACATAAAATCCTGGATGCATAATGCATCTGGTGTATCTGTGTCAGCCAGCCAGCGTCACGTAAACTTCTTCATACGTGTTCGCACATATCCTGGCTATAGTTGTGTGTCGACGTAAGTCTGCTGCATATATTTACGATATACGTGTGTACACAGGCCTCGACTGAGGAGCATCCACCCCACTCCCCTCGAATATAATACATAGTCGCTCTTTTACCAGTCTTACCATCGCCTTATTTCGCGGAAATATCGCCGCCCCTTCACTCCCGCGTCCTCCCTCGTTTCGTTTCGCCCAAACAGATTACCTCGGCTTTCGAAAGTACGTCGTACATAAAATATGATGTTCAAAAAATATATGGTCCTTCACCCCAGCCTGTACAGGGATTTTCGTATCAGTGCTCTTATTTCCGCGCAGGATTTACTGTTTATTACGATTACCAGGACGTGCAAATATGAAGAAGTCCATGAAGGATGGGCCCTGCTTTCGACTTCTCGGTTTCTTTGGTTTACGAGTCCTCTGCATTTCTGCTGTCGCTTGGAATTTGACTGTTGACAGTGTCTGTTTTAATATTTGTTGTGTTTAAAAATAAAAGGATTTAAATACTATTTCAAATTAATATTTCAAGGTTACAAATTTCTCTAGTTTCAATTATTCTGATATTTAAATACTCAAATATCTAAGTTTTCGAAAAGCGTAAACCAGCAAAGACTCATTAAAAAGTGAGCGTTTCACTTGGAGAATGCTCTTCATTAGTAAGCACTTGGTTCCTACTCAAAGCAGCGAAGTTCCAATCCTATTTAAAATCTCCTCTTCACGCACTTTACTCGAACACTGTGCATTCCCAAATTCAACACGCCTTTCTATTATCACACTCACTATTACTCCAAAGCGCCTACAAAGCCCGAACAATTCCCCACATAGTTCATTCCCAATCCGATTCCAGTTCATTATAATACCACGGTTGCATTCCAATTTCCAGTTCGGTTCACACAATTTCTCTGTCCCTGTTTAAGTCACTCCTAAGTCGATGGTATTGTACTATCTCCCTGTACATTGACTCCGTTCATTAACACACCTCCGTCATTATCGATCCTGTTAAACGATTTCCAAATATTTTCACTGGAATAGGAACAGCCGTGCACGGTGGTTCGAGCGAAAAACCGAGAGGCGCGTAATTTAAAAATGGTCCGCGGCAAATTGGTCGAGAAAAGCGGTTAACACCGGGGGACAATTGTCGGACACGACGCCGTCGGTATTGTTCCTCTTCCCCGTCTCGGAAAATTATGGTCGGGTCAACAGAATTTCTCTCCCATTGTTATAGCCGAAAGCTCGTATGGTTAGACTATTGAATCCGCTCGCGGTGGGTTTTTTTCGTTCGCTTTTCCTCCCCCACTGGAACATTACACGTGAAAAGGGAAAGAGAATGGACCCGGTCGAAGAATGGGTTCTGATTCTGTTCTCGTTGGGAACGGAGGTGCTGACGATGCCATTTGTCGATCCTCCTCCCCGTAACTACCGACAACCACCTACCAGGTACAAATTCATACGTGTGTAGGACACGTCCGCCAGGACCTTTCCTGCTGAATAATGATTCCTTGTTTACCTCTTTGCTCGAATAAATTCGAACGATTCCCTCGTCGCTTTCCCAGCCTCCTTTTTTCTCCATCTGTTCCATGTTTCAACGGCGGTTTTCGCTCGGTGCACACCTTTTACCGATATTAAACTTGTTTTTCCCGTTGTTAGGTGATACGAATACCCAGGGACAGGGAGAGAAAGGAAAGGCCATTGTGCCTGTTGGCATCGTTTCCTACTCGTTTTAGTTCGTATTCCGTGCTATTGGTTTCCTGGCACGGTAATGAGGGTAACGATAACAATTAGTGCGCGGGCGTAGGGAAATTTCCAGTGTAAGACGTCGGCGGAGAAGTCGTTTTCCTTGGAATGCGACGGCGAGTGTTGATTGTTGGAAAAGGATAGGAGAATTTCTTTGGCGGGTTGTTTCTGGATTGTTGACTGCAGGAGAGGTTTTATGGAACGATTGTGTTTTCATTCGGGAATGTTTACATGCAGTTGTACGGTAGTCTGAGTTTTGTGTACGTTTATGGAGCTACTTGGCATGTTCATTTTTCACTTTTTTCTTGGGCTACTATTATTTACTGAATTGTTTCTTGGCTTTACATTACAGCTTCGTCAGTATGTACAATGTTCACCATATTATTGGTACGTATAGGGTTAAACATTAAAACAGATGAATAATTAACAAACATTTTATGAACCTTCGTGACTTCTCAGTGGGTTAAAAAAGGGTTATGGTTCTCAAAGTTTTTTTGTAATTTCTGATTACTGAACCAAACGAACTTCTAGAGTAATAGACTACTACTGCATCTTTAACTAACTTTTATTTCTCACTGTCACACGAAAAATCCATAAATAATGCTGTTCCTATTTATTTGGAAAATCGCCATTTTTGAGTTTCATTATTATTACTTTCTCTTGTTACAAAAATAGTGTTCAATTTTAGTGTTAAAATTGTACTAAATTTTGTTTTTTAGATAATATCAGCCCTTTTGCCAATGAACGCATTCTGAGGACATTACTTTGTAACTGTAACACATCAGGTACGTAATAATATATACTAATAATGGTAGTCTTTAGAAAATGAGGCATTGACGACGCATAAATTTTGTTATACTGTAGCGTTTTAATACGTGAAGACAGTATAGTGAAAATTTCGAGCTTCATATAATTACCTAGCAATGAAACTGAGTTATTGTACATTATTTTTTAAAGTGCAGAGTTTACGTTCTCATTTCCAGTTTTAAGAAGGCACGTATCGAGCTCTCTATAAACGCGAAACGTCTCCTCAAAGAATCATTCACATGTTTTATATTCGATAGCAGAAGGTTACTCGTAGTATATGTTAGTTAATCAGCCTAAAATTTTCTTGCGTTTATGAAGTTTTTATCGTTCAAACAGTTATCGTTGCTTCCTCGGTTAGTACGCTATAGAATTTTATGTAATAAAAATAATGGGCCTCTTTATGGCCTTGCAATTTAACTTTCTTTTATTGGAAGATTAAAATTTGAAAGATTGTAACTTCGTCTAGGCTGATAGAATGACACGCAGCGGGAGTTACAAGGAATTTAAAAATAGGTGAATTTATGAATGAGCATAATCTTATAACTATATTATAGACTCTTAATCTTTATGATTCTACGAGAATATTCGAGGAACTTGTCATATTTTTTAAACCTCTCCATTCAGAACTTATTATTGACAAAGTAAAAGCTTATTTTATACCATAAATCCCTTAGTGATCGAAAATTCAACTGTTTCAAAGACTATAGATAAGTACAGTTCACTTACATTTAGCGAATTCACAAGAAATTTTGTCTTTCGTTTTCCTTGTAATAAAAAGCTTAAAACAAAACGTGAATAAGTACTCATGAAATCCTAAAATAAAAGGGACTACAATCGTTTCATCTTTCTTCTATTTTTCATATACTTACCTAGGTATTAAAACTACATACAGCTAATGTAAATCTTCTGATCCTATCACGTACTAAATCTCTCTATCTACAGTTGCCTGTACCATACTGAATCTCTCTATCTACAATTGTCCGTACTATACAGTGATGTTAAACTTACAAGCACTAGTGTATCCTCACACAGTTCCAATTTACCATCCCCTTCTTCCTATCTCCTGCAGAATGTGACGCAGCATGCTCCTGAGAGTCGACTCGCGCCTCGAGCGCTGATGTCCCCACACAATTCTTGATTTCGTATCGTTTAGACAAGAATTGCGTTTGGACAATCATAGCCTGAGACATTCAATTCCCTCTGGTGTGCGCGCCGTTAACATCCGAAGGAATAGCTCCGCCGAGATCCTTCCCTCGTAATCCGCGTGCTCCTCTGCCTGGAATGAGGGTCCAGAAAATAGTAGCATTATATTATATTTATTTTAGATTAGTCGCCGTTGACCTAGTTCGCCGCGGAGCCAAACCACTTTAGTCCACTTACTCAGCGTCCTCCTTTCTCATGGAAAATCTGCGCGACCGTGCATGCCGCGCATTTAAACTCCGCCAGAAATTAGACCGCCCCTGAACAGTATGCAGAAAGAGCCGCTATAAAAATTGTTATGGAAATGAGACAGGATTATCTCGTTACCTTCTTATTCAGCTATCTCTACGTACTCCGCTACGTTCCGCGTTGCCCGTGTCGCGACTCCTGATAGAACTCGCCCGTGGGTCGGAAGTAAACGGTCGATCTCCTTTGATCAGCGTCATCAGAAAGATTGGCAAAGTTAGAGTGGCTCGCCTGTAAATAGGTCCCCGTGAACTCCCGTCTATCGGTGCACGCGATCGTCAGGATCACCGGGATACGTAATTACGTTACTTCGTCTTCCTCAATCTTGATCAATCAACTGCTATTCAGAGCAAATTAAGGATCGTGGACGAGGGGGAACGAAGGACCTAGATCACCTTCGTCGCTTTCTTCTTCTCTTTTCGTCCATTCCCCCAGTTCCGTGTCGCATCTGAATGGCATCAAGCAGCGCTCAAGCGCACACGCGTTCTCTGTTCATTGTTACGTACAGCTAGGTGTACCTTGTGTAGCCTCGAAGGCAGGCAATTCGAAACAATGCCATCCTAATTAAACGGCACACTGAGCGTCGACACCCCTGCATAGAACTGGGAAGTACGCGTTCCGTCGTTTCTCGTAATTAATTTTCCATTAAAAAGTTAATACCTTAACGAGCTGCCATTCGAGGTCCTGTGTAACATCTCTGTTGTATTCATGACTGATGTGACAGGAACGGTGTAAGAAGGTGCAGGTAAGACGATTCGTGGATGGTGGAAAAATAGAGACAACTTGGGTACTGTGTTTTTTAGATCTAGGGAGAGTATGGTTAATAGGTTACAAGATTATAGTAGTTTAAGTTGATATACGTGATGAAATTTTTTGAAAGGTAAACAATTGTTTTTCAAAGTCTCCAAAATTTTCAATTTTTTAAATGCTTAGATATTCAAATTTTCAGTCTCAAATATTTAAATTATCAAATCATTCTATCTTTAAATATTCTAATTTTCGAATCGTCAAATCCTTCAAGAAGGTATTAATACCAAACAATATCGAATACAGCAACGAGTTTGTAACGAGAGAGTACTGTCATGAAACCACGGCGATCCAAGCTGGGTAGCATTTCGGCGAAATAGGTGGATAGATGGTCGAAGAGGATGGAGGCGCGATCGGTGCGGTCGAGTGATTAGGTTAGCCGCTTCGCATGTAACTTCGTTACTCGGCAAATGAACAGACAAAACCGATCCGTCCTTCCTGGACGGTTCCACCCTCTCCCCTCTCCATATCCAGCTCCGACAGCACTTTATCCCGATCAAAGACGACGCTGCAGGGCTCCTGCAGCTACCCATTCAATCAATTTCGCTCGATCGTTGGCGCAGTTTCTCGATCAAGACACGCCAGACGACGAGAGCACAACGCCACCGTTCGTGAATACGCTCCGACGGTGTTGGGGACTCGAGAGACGGGATCCCTCTGGAATTCTGGCCTCTTCTACCTTGGGGAAGCGATACGCATGATAAATAGTTCCTCGTGTCGCCGGTAACTCGACGAGCGTTAATTTGAACCGCGCGATGAATCCATTCGACGGGAACGCGTGGTACTTAACTGTTCTCCACAATGGCAATTTTAGTGTCGTGCAAGCATTTCTGGGGTGTAGTACAACGTCCTCCTTGTTGTTTGATTAATTCATGACTCGAAGTCTTGCGAGATAACGGAACCCTCTAAAGGGTGATTCAGAATTGCTGATCGCTTTAATAGACAATAAATCTATGGTTGTAAGACAAAGTAGCATGAATTATGTTTCTGTTTTCGAGATAGAATGATCGTAGTTTTGAATCTCAATTCTGTGTGGCAAAAATATTTCTCTTATCTTTTATATACTTAAAATTTTTGGAAAAGTTGAACTTACATCGTTCTCCCTTAAGTAATTGTGGAGCTTACATAGTAAATGATATCAGTGCTAAAAAAGTAGAGAAATATTTTGCTGTTAGAAAAAGTTCTAAATACCTTGGCAAGTATCATAAGTGCTGAAGTAATTTATTGAAGTTTCTAATAGCTTTACTTTATTTTATTTTGTATAAAAATTCATAAATGTTTTACACCGAAAATTTTCACTTTTGATATGTATATTTCTCAATTACAATTCAGATACATCATAAGTATAAGGACTTCAGTAACAAAAAATATTTCGTTTATCCACAATTGCGTGATTGAATTCAATTTCAAATTATCCTCTGAAATTGTCCCTCTAGTGCCGAATAGTGGCTCTCTTATTATCTCCAAGTAGCCTTCAAAGTCGATTTACTTGAAAACTGCAGTAGAACCTCCATTATACGAGCCATAATAGAGAAACTCGGTCGTTGGCCGAGGATATTTTCGGATAATGGAGCACTCTTTCTAGGTCTCTCATTTCACATCTCAGGTGAAATAACACAATCATCGATAACCGAAATGAAAGACTAATATAAGAAAACGGACCTCTTAAAAACTGTACGTGAGATACCTCTTCACCTACACTCGCCGATATTAAATCATTACGACCCGAGGTGATCCCAGAATTTACTCCTCAACAGAAGAATAGTATATCCCCTTAACAGGGTTGGCACCTGAATAATAGATATTTTACCGTATAATTTTTTGGGGGGATCCATCGTTCTTCTCAGCTGTATCTTATCCGTCTCGCGCTCTTTCACCTCAATGCCCCTCGGCGTTTCCCCGGATACTTTGAAGCGTATAAATGGGTCCAGCCGTGATCCAGTTTCAATAATTCACAGGCAGATTTTGAATGCTTTCCTTCGAGCGACGTATGAAGGAATGGGGGTCTGGTGAGGGTATTGGGCGTTCTATTCTGCGGCGAAAAAGAAGAAAGCGTCGGAAGGCGCGTGAAACGGGCGTAGGTCGGCGAATCGAGGAAGAAGAGGAGCGAGAGGAAGCTGAACTTTCGCGACATTGAGAGGGTGGGCGAAGATGACGACGCAGACCGAAGGATAGAGTAAGAGGGTGGAAGAGTAGACTGCCGTGGCATTGATCGTCCACGCTACTGTCATGGGATTCTTGCTTGGCCTCTTCAGCATTCAATAACTCTCCTCAAGTTTTGGAAGTCAAAGTGGCTGGAGCGTTCCATCAGATGATATTCTCTTATAATTAGGCGAACGATTCGATGGAGACGTGTTTGGGATAGCCATGGACCAACATTGTTTCTTCATTTATCTGCTTCTCGTTTTAACAGTTCCTTGAATCTATTAATATCTATGCATGTCGTGTGTAGTGTTCAGTTTTTCTTAAAAGCAGTGACGTTATTCGTGACGTATTGTGTGGTTTCTCTGATGATGGGAACTGTGACTTACCTCTTTTTAATCGAATATATCAGCGCGTTCTATCATTTTGATAACCGAGATTAGGGATTCGTTACTAATTCATAGGTAAAAGAATTCCACAAGACCATGTGGAGTCAGTAAAGTAGGCACCTACTTTCCTTACTTCTGTGTCGTTCTGCTAGACGTCTTATTGTTAACTTCCCTCAGAAGTTAACACCCAGGATAAGAGGTGTTCATCGTGTGCTCCATACTTATGTTCCATCTTTATGCTTGTGTCAAAGTAAGTTATCTTGTTAGGCTCTGATCGAACTCACATTCGACCAAGTGCCAACTTCTAAATTCTGCACAGTATCTCAAAGGCCACGGACTGTTTTTCCGCGATAATCGGATCCTTTTATCTCCCAGCGAGGAAAAACGCCGATAAAAGTGGTGAGGAAAAATGAGGGCTGCGTTTCCAGGCCATAGACGATTCCTTGATCCATCAGGACGATCTGCCATGTCCGATGTCGTCGAGCACCTCGGGTGGAAGTGACGTCGTTTGTGGCCCTCCTTGAAATTCCGCTTGAACTCGTTGCGACATTCTCGGTAACGAGGGAGAGACATCTTCGGGATATAAAGGGAAGTTGAGGAGAGAAACGTGGCGCAAACGGGTGAACGCAGGGACAAAAGGACAGGGGAGTGTGCCTGCCCCCTTCCCGCGAAGGGTGGAAAGCGACAGGTGGAGGGGCGGGAGGAAGAAAAGAGCGTTGGATCGTTTCTGGTCGATTTTTCAGGAAGGGCTGCGGGAAGGACGAGAGGGGAGCTCTTCTGTGAAACGTCCTGCAACCGGAAGCGAGAAGGTTGCGGCGATTCTGGCGAGCCGCGGTATGTTGGTGGCGCGTTGGAAAAAGGGTGGGGGACGGCGAGAGAGTAGGCGCGAAGAAAGAGTGACAGTCGGACAGGGAAGCGGGTCTGGCTGGGCGTAAAACGAAGGAGACGAGGGAATTGAAGCGTGGCCGGGTGCTCTCCACTTACCTCAGGAACGGGGAACGCTTTATAATTGAAAAGCTTCGGTTAAATGGAAACGTTTTCCCCTCTCTTTCCCTCTTTGTGCCCGCGCCGTTGCGGAAAAGTAAGAAGCCGCGATGGAACGGGCCGGATAAACGAATTTATTAAGGGCTCGCC